>NC_052665.1:2130483-2434838 GCF_016802725.1 Solenopsis invicta
TTCACTACATAATATAAATATACTTTTTAAAAATAATTTTTGTTACATATAGAATTATTCACAGAATGAGGAAATTAAAAATTAAGGCTAATAAAATTTCTCTCTGTTGGTAATATTAATGTTTTTAATAGAAACATATTTTCAGCAAACAAGCGAATATTAAGCGTGTGGTATGTTTTAATTAATATTCTTCAATCATCTGACTATTACATGAGTTTAGCAGACGATTTACGATGGTAACGCAATTACGCGCAATGAAATTCCATTCGAACCAAACTATTGATTACACGGTTCTTGCTCGGTTGAATCACTGTTATTATTCTTAACAATCTTAAATAAACTTTAAGCGCTTATTTATACAATGTAATACAAAAATATATTTGTAAGAGCATTTTTATATATTGTACATTTGCCACTATTTAATTATAAAATAATAAAGGTATATTTTTTTTTAATAAATAAGGAAATATGTTTACGTATATACACGTAAATATAATATATACGTGCACGTATGCGTGTGGTATGTGTGTATTTAAATATATATATTTATGTATATTTCACACTCCTTACAAAAATATTTAAATTATATGAGGTGTAAAAACGGTAAAATATTTTTATAAGGAACGTTACTATAGTTGTGTTATAAATGCAAATAAGTAATATGTACGATATTTTTTGTTTCAGGCTGAAATATGGAGCGTCTTTATTGCGATTCTCAGAAAAAGTGTCCGAAATTTACAAGCATGTACGGATGTGAGTCTCATAGAACACGTCCTGCATCGATTATCTCGTGCGGAAACTGTTGTAGCCGGTAAGTAGACATTTCAAATAAGTATCGTACTTTTACTGATAAATCGCACATAACTTAATTTTCTGTATATATGATAAAAATTTATAGCAGAGTTTTACACACGTACACTATTAAAAATCGGCAGCAGAATTTAATGTAATGTAATAGAAGCAAATTTCATGCAGGTACTTTAAAAACGTTTAATGTACATTTAATGTAAATTTAATGTCAAACGTGCACTAAATTTCATGCACATGCTTTTCAGTTATACACACATTAAATTTAATATATATCAAATTTAACGTGTAACTTAAAAATACATTAAATTTTATGACATTTTTAACAGTGTAGATAATTACGTATCACGACATAGAAACTTGCAACGTTCTTCCTTTTCTAATTAACGATGTAGCCTCTAATACCTTAAATATTTTTGTGTACTGCGATAGATTTGTTAATCGATATGCTGGGGGTGCTGGCAAGCTACAGCATAACGGTGAAAGAATTGAAACTTTTGTTCGGCGCTATGAAATCCGTTAAAGGAAAGTGGGTAAGAAATTTTAAAATTTATTTGCAAATCTCGTAAGACAAAAATTTTAATAAATCTTTTGGAAGAATATACGTATTCATTGGATGTATCGAGCGAATACGTTAGATGCACGAAGATTACTAAAGTAGAGCTTTACATTTTACAGCCACGGCATTCGGCGAAACTATTAAATGTCCTCCGCCAAATGCCGCAACGAAATGGGCCCGATGTGTTTTTCAGTTTCCCCGGCAGGAAGGGCTCGGTAAGTTCTTTTCTTGTTCGTCTTTATCTTAAAACAGATACTTCTTACTTTACGACGTCCCAAAGGACGTCGTTCGATTCTAAACTCGATCAAAGTTCCGATAAAAGAATTTATCCTGCGTCGCAAGGTTCCGCTACTCCCGCTTACATTTTCAAAATCAATCACGGTAAGAAACTTTCACGAACGTTATTACAGCGTACACATTCAATCAACGTGCTCATTGAACATCCAAGTATTTTCATTTGAATTAAAGCAGTATAGGTATTTATTATAGTATATTTAATACGCTCAAAAAAGAAACGTTTAATATATGAAGATATTAAATCGTTTTATTTCTGTTTCCCCCTTTCTTTCAAATATTTAAAAATGTTTTAATTTTAAATAATGTTTAAATTTAAGACGCTAAAACATTTAAAGAAATATTTACTTCAACAGAACTTGATCAAATGAATTGAGCAAACCAATCAATTGAAACAAAGATAAATTGTTATCAGGTGCAGAAGCGACTTAAACTTGTGTATTTATTGCTATATTATATACAGGTATATGAAGTTGTTCAATAAAATCAGGCAAATGACAGATAGAATTATTGTGCCATCCATTGTTACTTACAATACTCATTTTTGTTTTTTGATTTCAATAAAGAAAAGCAAAATTATATCAAAATGATAGACCGATAGAAATTATAACATAATTATATTGTTAGAATCAACACTTTATCGAATACAATGTGTTCCAACCTGTGACAGTGTTGCACTGCTCGATACTGTAAAAAGCTGAATACGAGTAAAATATGTTAATGTCGTCAATTGTTTAAAATATTTTAAATCTTAAAATGCGTTAATTCTGTTCATTTATAATACGAATAGTTAAGTTGTATAAAGGAAGCTTACACGGAAAAAAAATTAATGTTAAATCAACAATCATTGTTTCATATATAAGCAAGAATATAAATCTTCTTCGAAAAATTTATAATCTTAAACAGACACGATTTGCTTACACGAAGAGAAACATTTTCTTGATGTAAGCAAATTATGTCTGTTAAGATTATAAATTCTTCCAAATAGATTTTACATTCTTGCTTATATATGAAACAAAGATTGTTGATTTGATACTAAATTTTTTTCTGTGTACCGTTCATTCTCATTAATATTATAAGAAATTAAGTTGTAGAGCTCTGTTTCAACAAGAGACTTGCACAGAGGAACACGATGTACATCAGTGCGTCGTAGCTGAAAAATAGCCCTTGCGAAGGTGAGGCGTGTACCTGTTTACGATCCTACGTCGTTGGTACGCCGCTATTGCCGCTGGGTGGCCGAAGGACATGTTTATCTACGCTTCGGTGTAATTATAGAAGTCCACTGTTACCGCGCTTGAATTTTGGGTAGAAGAATGAGCGTCCTGCAAAAACCATTGACTTTGTTACTCGGTATACTCGGTACTGACGCGCGAGAATTACGAAGTTTTGCATGATCGAGATCGAAATGCCATTGTGACGAGACAAAAGAATCAATATTGGCACCCGTACCTGAAGTAATCAACCAGGGACGTTACGACCATTCCATCAGAAAATGATAATTCGAATCAGCATTCAAGTCAAATATAGAACACAGGATCGGACAAACACGGTCGAATACCTATGAATGCACACGGCCCAAATGAATTTCGACGAGACAAAAGGAACGAATCGCCGCGCGACGCGCGATCGCTATCCGCGGGAAGAAACGCGAAAATTTCCGAAAAATTGCGGAAGGGGCCGAAGAGCACGAGTGATAACGACGCTTCGCGAAGACGATCGATGATGATCGAGAGAAACGCGGCGACGCGACTTTGTAATCGCGATCGAGATTCGAGCTGTTATTGGCATTATTTTGTTTATTCGTGTTTATGGATAGAATGATGGCAATGAGCCGGGCTTTGAACGTGGCCATAGAGTTGCGGTGCAGTCGCGGACGACTGACAGTGCTGAGTTAACATTTTTATCCAAAATGAAAACGCAATAGTACGAAACTATAACCTAACACCGTTGTAATTCACAATACTGCGTGCACGAATGTGAGCTAATTTTTTAATTCATCGATTGATCAATCGCATTATGCGCAAATACAGCATCGTTCTGTAAAAGCTGCACTTGCGATTAATTAATCGATGAATTAAAAAACGCCCTATATTTTGAGCGGTACATCGGAGACAATCGTGGACAGGTACACGTCTCACCTTTACAATCAGTATGTTTATATACTTGACATAGTCTAGATTAGTCATCTTAACAAAGTTTGCAAACTAAAGTTATTAACTGCTACTTATAATAAGGTGCAAGTTTTTTAAATTTACTGATTGATCAGTCGCATTGTACGCAAATGCAACTTATGTTCTGTAAAAGCTGCATTTGTGCATAATGCTATTGATCAATCAATGAATTAAAGAACTTTCCCAGGATTGTGTTAATTAATGTCGAGCAATAATGAGTAATGACAATCTTTCTTCTTTTTTTTTGTATCCTAATTTTACATCCAAATCAATTGTAGTTCTGGAAAAAGCATTTGCGCATAAAATGGTTGAGTATATCAATAACAGTATTATAATTTTGCTTTTTGTTTATACGTAGAAACACCATACGAAATGCCATGTGCATAATTATTATGTAAATTATTTATGCAGTAGGAGTTTGTCAGAGTTTTCAAAGAGCTCGTTGAAGAGTAAAAGCTTATTACTATGAAAGCGTGACAACAAATATTGTACATTCTGTTAATGGAATAGGATAAAATAATATTTACAATAAACGCTTAGAGAGAATGAAAATGAGGAACTAAGTCCAAAATCCAAAATTGTATATGGAGTAACATCCACTATATATTACTATTGTTGTCATAGTTGGAATGTTAATTTTCTACATACAGATAAAATAAATATATCAACAATAGTAACAATAGAAGTCATGCTATATACAATATTAAAGTTTCAATTTTTATGATATCCTGTTGGATAACAAATTGAAAACTTATTAAATCATTGGTGTTGTATTAGGTCGGAACAAAAGTTTATAGTGTTTCTCATAAATGAAATTCAGAAACAATGTTTAAACATTTGTACATAGATTTATTCAATTATATATGTGCCACTACGAACTTTAGTTGCGATCCAATATTTAATATTGCGACATTTTATTTCAATTACATGAAATAACTCGATCAGAATCTTTTCATCTCATTTTGTCTGCTACAGGCGATTGTCTTGCCGCCTCTTGCAAAGTGGCCGCACGAGAATGGATTTACCTTTACCACATGGTTCCGTCTAGATCCCATCAACTCTGTTAATATCGAACGAGAAAAACCGTACCTCTACTGGTGAGTGCTCTCACATTAAGTACCCTTACGAAGGTACTTCAGGTGCATGGAGGCGGTTTTAAAGAATCACAAGTTGTTTCTTAAGTACTCACATATTCCAATTGAACTCATTAAACATGTTTTTGTCGGCATACACTTCCAACGAGAATAATGTTTTGAATGAAATTTTAAATTATTATGAATTTTATTATAATTTTGTGCACAGATTATTTTAATAATTTTATATGTATATAAAATTTCTATTACATTGTCCTCGTATGAATTATGTCTTCTTATATCGAAATAGAAATATAGGACGTTGCGGAAGGAGAGATACGAATAAAACGGTTTTATCAAAGAAAGAACATAACGCTGCTGTTTCATTATTTTAGCTTTAAAACAAGCAAAGGAGTAGGATACTCTGCGCATTTCGTAGGCAATTGCTTAGTCCTGACTTCTATGAAAATAAAGGGCAAGGGCTTCCAACATTGTGTCAAATACGAATTTCAGCCACGAAAGGTACTCTATTAAATAGATATGTTTTAAAGTTTAAATTAACGTTATCCTAGAAAAGAAAATGTTTTATAAACTACGAGAAAACTAAATGTTTCTTTTACAGTGGTATATGATCGCGGTAGTGTATATATACAATAGGTGGACAAAAAGTGAAATTAAATGCCTGGTCAATGGTCAGTTAGCGTCGAGTACAGAAATGACATGGCACGTTTCGACGAATGACGTGAGTGTCCGCAAATATTTTTTATATCCAATTACTTTCTCTCTTCAATGACGATTTGAAGAAGAAAAAAATGGTAACATTACTTTATAGCCTTTTGACAAATGTTACATCGGAGCAACCCCCGAATTGGACGAAGAGCGCGTGTTTTGCGGACAAATGAGTGCAATATATTTATTCAGCGAAGCGCTGACGACGCATCAGATATGCGCGATGCATAGACTGGGGCCGGGATACAAGGTACATACATTGTAACGTCTCTCTCTCTCTCTCTCTCTCTCTCTCTCTCTCTCTCTCTCTCTCTCTCTCTCGTCATTGCTATGTACGTTAAATATATATATATAAAATAAGTGTATAAGTTTTGAATCAAAGACGGGTAATTTTCGACTTTATATTCGTAAAAGAATATTTTTCGCTTTTTCGATCCGTGTGCAGAGCCAGTTTCGTTTCGACAACGAGTGCTACCTGAATCTGCCTGACAATCATAAAAGGGTGAGTGAGCAGGATCTCTCTACGAGCATGGTGGACCAAAGTATGCAAATTGTAAGCATTTTGATTTTATTTTCCCGTTAACATATGATTTGTACTTTGTTAATTATTCTGTTACTGCGTTCGAGTTCAACCGAGGTAATTACTTAATTATGGTTAATGATTTTTTCGGTGGCCACTGTGGCTTATAAGTTTACTAATTTATTTGATATTATTTGAAAAAGTCAATTTATTGTGACTATAAATCTGTTATATCTGTTACAAATGTATGTATTTTTCTGTGCCTCATATTTTTTTTATTGGTTTTTTTCTTTTTTCTTTACTGAATGCTCCTTTAGTGAATGCTCTTTCTTAATTAATGAATGTCGCAGAACAATCTTAGTAATGTGCAAAGTACGTTTGTTATAAGCATCGCTTTACATATAGGTATATCGTATAATTTGTTTTAATACGATTTAATACAATATTAATAAGTATTTTAATTAATAGTAAGTAGCAGTATAATTATGGAGTAGCGTTGAATTATTGATTATTGTTTTTAAATATGTGTTTTCTGTTTATTTATATTATGTAGTTAGTTTATATTTTTTCACATTCTGGTAAAATTGAATAATGTACTGCATTTATCTTGATGTTGTAGTTATCTATTATAAATTACAGTAAATATTGGAAATTTTCCGCGCAGTAGATTTATAGTTTTGTTAACTTATTACTTTATATGTAATATTCCAGGTACTTTACGATGGAAAATTATCGAATGCAATTGTGTTCATGTACAATCCAGTAGCAACAGACTCGCAGCTTTGTCTACAGAGTGCACCGAAAGGCAACATCTCTTATTTTGTACATACTCCGCACGCCCTCATGTTGCAGGTATAGTTGCTATTGAACAGAAGTAGATTTAGCACCAGGTATATAGAATTATGAGTTTTTCATTTACTAGTGAACAGCATATAAGAATAAACTCCAAAGATAAAAATCTTTAAAAAAAGGAACTGATGAATTGTTTCAATAAACTTATTACTGCATCAGTAAGTGATGAAATATCAAGTGATTTATATAACAATCAGTTTATTGGATCACAGTTATCAATTTCTTGTTTTTAAGGGGTATAAAAAATTCTGGATATATAAAATAAAAATAGGTAATACATTTTTATTTCGGTTTTTAGGATGTCAAGGCAGTCATAACACACTCGATTCACAGCACGTTAAACTCAATAGGTGGCATTCAAGTACTGTTCCCGTTATTCTCACAGCTGGATATGCCTTACGACTGCATAGCGCCGAACGATATTAAGCGCGATCCAACATTATGGTAAAGCTTATTAATAATTACCTTTTTGCAAAGCTGGTGCGTTTAAATAGAAGACATTAAAGAAAAAGATTTATTTTATTTTTCAGTTCGAAACTGCTCGGGTTTATTTGCGACTTGGTAGAGAGCTCTCAAACCGTACAACAACACATGGTACAAAACAGAGGGTTTCTGGTAATAAGTTTTATGCTGCAGAAAGCAAGTCGAGATCATCTTACGACGGAAGTTCTTGCATCCTTCTTGGAGCTCACGAAGCATTTAGTGACTTGTCTTAGCGCAAACAGCGATTTATTATTGAAGCAGGTACTGAATTATTTATTAATAAATTAATTATCATTCACTAATATTCTGTTAGTGAATTATTGTATATTTATTAATTAGATCTATTGATGTGATAATTATATCGATAAAATGTTTATAGTGATGTCATATGCAGTTAAGATAATTGCATCTTGATTTATTTGACTTAATTTGACTAGAATAAAAAACTAAAAGAATATATCAAATTTTTTAAATTATAACTTTTATACATTGTATTTTAAGCAATTTGCAATTATCTAATGATAGTGTAAGACATTAGATTTAGACGAATTAGAATATAACATTATAATCCTTTCAATATAAAAATTAGGTAAAGCAGTTTAAAAGATTCGAAAATCTAGAAGCTAGAAAATTATTAATAGAAACAATTAAAATAATAATCATTATAGAAAAACAGGTTTAGTCACATAGTAATATTTATTTTTTTTTTAAGTAAAAAAAAAGAGTATTATGTGTGTTTAACATTATTAGTTGTTGATTAAGTTTCTGGAGTATCGAAAATTCTTTATCCATGCACATCTAGCTATACCTTCTCATTTTCAAATGATTTTATTTGCCTGTACGCTTATGGATTATGTTCAGTTCATTTTGTTAAAATATCAATATCAGTGCATCCCATTCCTTCAATTTGCATTATCATCTCTGCTATGTAATGTAATAGCTTCCACGCTTTCATCTCAATTGCTCCTGTCGAAATATTCGCAAACATATCCTATACTCGAGTATCAATGTATGTGTTTAATATGCATTTTTGTACCACTGAGATTTTGTTAAAAGCTTTTTACAAGCCCGTTATAAGCATTTCTATTTCTACCTTTTTCGATCATTGTTGTGTTATTTAAACTTCGGATTGCATGCAATCTACCGACTTTTGAGCTTTCTGATTTAAAAGAAGTGGCTACGCAAAATATTTTGTTCGTAATGTTGCTTTTATCAAATTCATCAAAATTTATAATTCTTATTTTGCGACGCTAAGAATCTTCATCTATCTCTGCTGTATCATAAAAAAGTTTTGTTTTTTCTTTCTTTAAATATGCATATGCAATACTCTCATCAAAATCCTGTAACACGTCATATTATTTTCGATTATCACAGGTTTCCCAGTATAATTAATTCAATTACTTAAATACTAATCATGCATTTAATACACGTTTGATTTGTTTGCAATTTAATATGCATAATATGAATAATGTGATATTAATATAATACAATATTAATACAAAATCGATACATTTCTTGTGGATAAATGTATCTTCTGCAATACAAAATAATTATTAACTGTGTCAAATCAATGGTATTTTCTGCAATTTTCAGAATATATATATGCATTGTATATTCTAAGTTTGTTTTTGTGATATTACTCCTCGGGTTTCATTCCAATTGATATGCACGAACATCCCTTTGCACTCGTCATGTTTTTCATCTGTCAAACGGTACAATTAATGTTGTTTGTAACAGCAATACTATCTGCACCTTATCATCGCTTTCAATCATTTCCGTAAGTTTAATAATTCGTGTTTGAAATTTGTATATTATTTTCTTCTCAATACATACATATTATTTTTTTTCATTATATTTATTAAAATGTGTCTAATAACATCTTTAATTATTTTATATATTTTTTAATATTCACATATATCAATTACCAAAAACAAAGTAAGTCGGAATAAAATAAAAAAGATTTTACGTAATTATATGACAAACTCTAGATGACTAAATTATTCCAATTATATATACGTTAATGTAAATCAAGACAACAGCTCAGAGAAATATAAAAGTCGGCTAGATTGGTGTGTCCGAAGAACAGGCAGATCCATGGTGATGTAGTTGTTTTATTTTTCATTCCTAACATGGCAGCTACTGGATCACGTTCTTTTTAATCCTGCTCTGTGGATTTACACACCAGCGCCAGTACAAACACGGCTTTACTCGTACTTGGCCACTGAATTTCTTAGCGACACACAAATTTATTCCAACGTGAGACGTGTATCAACGGTTCTACAAACTGTGCATACGCTCAAATACTACTACTGGGTAGCTAATCCTCGCGCCAAAAGCGGAATTACACCGAAAGGACTTGGTACGTTATCATACCCAATCAATTAATATTGGCAACAAAAATTCATTACGCATAAAATATAATGTCTTATACCTTATAATTTATTTTTTACAGATGGACCGCGACCGCAACAGAAAGACATTCTTACAATTCGTTCTTACATTTTATTATTTTTAAAGCAATTGATAATGATTGGTAACGGTGTAAAAGACGACGAATTACAAAGCATACTTAATTATCTAACGACGATGCACGAGGTAATTTGTTTTAAATAACGATGTAATAATGCAAAATAAAAATGTGTAAAGAATATTTTTTAAATTCTTTGACGATTTTTAGGATGAAAATTTGCACGATGTTTTACAAATGCTGATATCTTTGATGTCGGAACACCCGTCATCGATGGTACCCGCATTTGATGCGAAACAAGGAGTGCGAACGATTTTCAAGCTTTTGGCAGCTGAGAGCCAGCTAATACGTCTGCAAGCTTTAAAATTGCTAGGATTCTTCCTCAGCCGCAGTACACACAAGTAAATAATTCTTCTCTTTTTCTCATAATTTATACAATTAAAATATTTTTTTTTAATTCCTAAAATATTTTTAAAATATTTTTAAAAAGCACGTTAATATTACTTTATTTACACAGGCGAAAATACGACGTCATGAGCCCGCATAATCTATACACGTTATTGGCTGAAAGACTCTTGTTGAACGAGGAAACACTCACATTACCGACATACAATGTTTTATACGAGGTATATATCTTTTATTTATAATATTTGTTCGTTAAACTTTTACTTCAAAATTTTAATTTTAGATTATGACTGAGCACATCAGTCAACAAATATTGTATGCCAGACATCCAGAACCTGAATCTCACTATCGTTTGGAAAATCCGAGTAAGTGAATTTGTAGTAACAAATAATGCGAATATTTTTCATATATTAATCTACCAATATCTTTTTCAGTGATCCTAAAGGTAGTCGCGACATTAATTCGACAATCAAAGCAAACGGAACAACTATTGGAAGTGAAGAAACTGTTTCTCTCAGACATGACGTTGCTCTGCAATAATAATCGGGAGAATCGGCGAACTGTCTTGCAAATGTCTGTATGGCAGGAGTGGCTTATTGCTATGGCTTACATCCATCCGAAGAATACCGAAGAACAGAAGATATCCGACATGGTGTATTCCTTATTTCGCATGCTTCTTCATCACGCTATTAAGCATGAATACGGTGGCTGGCGTGTGTGGGTTGATACGCTGGCTATCGTGCACTCTAAGGTAAATTTGCAAGATATAGTAAGCTCGAAATGATTCTAATGCTCTTGATGATATACGCAGGTATCCTATGAGGAATTCAAACTTCAATTTGCACAAATGTACGAACATTACGAACGACAGAGATCCGATAACATTACGGATCCGGAATTAAGACAGCAAAGGCCAATCAGCACGATTTCCGGATGGGATCAACAGCATTCTGGAAGCAATGGATATAATAGACCAGCGGCTTGGGGAAATCAGCAAAATCACGAGATACAGCATATGGAAAGGAATTACAAGGTAGTTTAAAAAAATATTAACATTTATTTTGATGTTTTATTATTAATAGATTCATTATCTCAATACTCTTGGTCAGTTTAATAATATTATTTATATATAAAAGCAAAAACTTCAACAGTATATTTATTGCTCTTAATGTCTTGTACTATGATACAGGAGTTTGATTCATCTGAGGCAAATGAACGATTGGAAGAATCCTGCAGCTGCGACCTCAATTCAATAGACAACACCGAAAGCGATGGTAGTCCGGCTATCGTGAAATCACGTAGCGAGACCTTGGACACACTGCAATCGTGCGAAGTGGTGTCATTGGACTCCAGATTGAGCGATAAACCGGAAACACCAACTACTGCGCGCGAAACTCACACAGAGACGCCGACGATTCTCGAAGAAGCGAACAGCGAAGCTGTCTCGTTGCCAACCACGCAAGAAACCAGCGAAGTGATATCGATTGAGAGCTCCAGCGACTTCTACTGTGAGGTGCACAAGATTGAGAGTTCCAGTCCTGATTCAATGATAGTTCAGGACACGTTGAAAAAAGAAGAAGACACAATACTTGAGAAACAATCTGTTGCTGTTACCGAAACCTCTTCAACCGAACAGATTAAAGAAAGCACAGAAGTGTCAGCCGTTGAATCAAAAGACCCAGAGGAAACTGTGACAGACACAAACACTCCTGACACAATTTCCACAACAGCGGACAAAGTTGAAAATTCACCGGTCGAGAATGAGGAAGTGAAGGATAAGTCTGTCGATGAGAATAACGTTACGACCGACGATATTAATACGCCCACCAACACTGAAGATTCCAACAAGACTGCAATAGTAATCGAAAATGCGGCCGACTCTGTTACTTCAAAGGCCGACGTCAATACCGATGCCGATGCCGACACTGAAGAAGATACCGTGCCAATTGTCCCTTCTGACGAAACGCGGGAGCCTTTAACGGTTAAAGTTATCGAGAAGCTCCAGTTAGAGAACGATCGCGAAGTAGTTGATAGCGATACGTCAGAGGCGTACTTGACGCCAACCGAGAATCAAGAGAGCTCGAGCGAGATAAAAAGTAGAACGTCCGAAGTTGAAAAAGTCGAGGACGACACCGTCGAGAAAAAGGATATTTCTGAAGACAGGGACATTACCGCTGAGACTGGTGAGAACGACGCAGGGGAAACTGTAAAAAATCCTAATTGCTCAACTAGCATAGTAGAAAGCGGTGAGGCTTGCGCGGAGAAGGCGATAGATCTAGAAAGCGAGAAGATGGAACCCGTTATAGTGAATAGTGCGTTAAGTAGTGACGAACGCGCTGCGGATTCTTTAACGGAGGACAAAAGTGCTGTTATTAATGATAACGAAGACGCGAAGGTAAACGAGAAACACTCAAGGGAGCCGTCCACTATTTCCACTAGCGTAAGTGATAATAAGTCAGACGTTCCGGCGACGACTGGCGAGGTAGAAGTTACAGATAGTGTTTGTAGTAATAGCGATGTTCAAAGTTCTGTAGATAATGTGACGCAAGTGCCAAATCCTAAGCAGCAAATCCCAACAATATCTACGGTCTGTGATGCAACTAAAAGTTTATCCGACGGTGTGCCTCAAATCGTTAGTTCTAATGTGGTTGCCAGGGACAATGCGTTATTGAATGACTTAACTCCAGATCACGTAGACACCCATCGCAGATCCAGCCTGCCGATCGTCTCCACGGAAACGGTCGCGGACGACAACAGTCACGAGCCACCATCCTTGCCTGTGCCCTTACGAAAGACATCGTCACCCCAGAAACGACCAAGGAGTGCCTCTACGTCCACGCAGGTGGATCCTAATCATTTCGGTAAGTTACAAAATAGAAACTAAATTATCCTTTTTATTAATAAATTTGCATCTATTTTGTTTTTACACGTTTGTTTTACTGCAGAAGCCAAAAGATCAAAGCAAGGAAATCCCTCCACGCGGCCAATGTTTAGTCCAGGTCCGACACGACCTCCATTCAGAATACCAGAATTTAAATGGTCATACATACATCAACGGCTGCTGTCGGATGTGCTATTCTCTTTGGAAACAGATATTCAAGTGTGGAGAAGGTAGGATATGCAATACGTGCTGTACACATGCACATTGATGATGTATCAACCATGTCAGAATATTCTATGGTAATTTCTGCATTACAGTCACTCAACTAAGTCCGTATTGGATTTCGTAAACAGCAGCGAGAACGCTATTTTCGTGGTGAACACTGTCCATCTAATTTCGCAGTTAGCCGACAACCTCATAATAGCTTGCGGCGGTTTGTTGCCCTTATTAGCGTCGGCCACCTCGCCAAATGTATGTAAACCGATATACGTGATTAAAGAAGAAAATGACGATATTTTTACAATCTTAATTTTTAATCAATGTCTAAACGCTTTTAGAACGAATTGGATGTAATCGAACCAACTCAGGGGATGCCAATCGAAGTGGCAGTTTCTTTTTTGCAAAGACTAGTCAACATGGCTGACGTACTTATATTCGCTAGCTCGTTAAACTTTGGAGAACTAGAGGCTGAGAAAAATATGTCAAGTGGTGGCATATTGCGACAGTGTTTACGACTGGTTTGTATTACTCTGCATAAGGTATTTCATTACAGAATGAAATGACAAACTTTGTTAGAATAGTTAGACATAGTTTTATTACTATACAGAAGTTTATATGATTAAACAATTTTAACAAATTATTTGTCGATTTAGGAGAATATATTAAATATTAGTGCGCAATGTGTGTTTATGCACTTGGCGGAATATAGATTTTCTAATGTACTGAATTCAGTTTAGAAAGAAACTTGTAAAAATTATTATGTGAACATCAAGAATTTTTTTTAGTTCCGCTTTTCGCAATGTCATGTTACATGTGCGATTTAAAAAGAAATACAATTTCTACATAGAAATACCTAATTGCGATTAAATGTGATCCATGAATGAAAAAAGTGCAATTGCAAGTAGTTACATTTTTATTTATGTTTATTTTAGTAAGAATACGAATATATACATAGTACTTATAGCATGCACATGTCAGACTATAGGGAAGGCCCCAACTGCCTACAAAATCGATTGCCTATAGCGTCGATAGCCAACGCACGTTTGTCTATAATCTTTCGTACACAAAATCTTTTATCCACAAAATTACTCGTACACAAAAATTTTTGCCTACAGTTTGATAGTCTACAAGGTCTATTGCGCACAAATATTAAATTGAGAAACGAATGTACGTTTGCACACATGATATTATTACGTATAAAAATTTTTTCCATTGCGCACAACTATAAAATTCAAAAGATAAACGTACCTTGGTACACACGCGACACACACACACACACACACACACACACACACACAGTGAAATTTCATACGCCATCTCTACAACGTGGACGTACACTACGATTCCAACGTATGTACCAAGGGAGCGCCGAGCGCGCGTACACGAAGTCAATTTCTGTTCCTAACGGCTTTTGCGAGACCGATTCATTTGTCTTGTCGTACTGTACCAACAATAAATCATACGAACGCAATGGGGATGAGGCGCGAATACCGAATTATAGAGATGAATAAATAGTAGACATGAATTGACTCACCGCGGCCGCCGCTAATCGCTCCGTTCAGCTCCGTCTCGGGCGCAGCTCTCGAACGTTCAAGATCCTCCTCACGATGATTCGCCTTGATTCACACTTGGCACGAACGCACGGCCCTTCGATTTTGGCACTCTCGAAACACTCCCAGTATTCACGCGCGTCGAAAACTCGAGATACGAGGCAACAGAGAAGACGCGAAACACGATTGAACGCGATACGACTTCATACCATGCATCCGACACGACGGATGTCGGCACGAACGCCCGACACTTCACTTTTGGCACTCTACGGCACTCTTGAAACACTTGCGTTAAACACTCATACAGGACGACAAGGATGCGAGTTGAAATGCGCTACGACGCGTCGCGACCTTACGCCGTCCTGTCTAACCGACTGACTGTTGCCACTGCGTAGCAGCGGCGTGACGTATGACTCACGTGACTGGTGCCTGCGCGCCGCTGCGCTGCTATACCGCCGCTACGCAGTGGCAATAGTCGGTCGGTTAGGCAGGAATACGGAAGGTTGCGGCGCGTCGTAGGCGTCGTAGCACATTTCAATTCGCATCCTCGTCCCGTATGAGTTTTTGACGCGAGTGTTTCAAGAGTGCCGAGAGTGAAGTGAAATGTCGGGCGTTCGTACATACCAATCGCGTGTTGTGTTCGCATGACCGTCGTGCCCGTCATGTTTCAATCGTCGCGATGGTGCGAAGTCACATCGCGTTCAATCGTGTTTTGCATCTTCTCCGTTGCCTCGTATCCTGAATTTCCAACTTCCAATGTGCGTGAGTATCGTGAGTGTCGAAAGCGAAGTGTCGCGCGTTCGTGCCAAGTGTGAATCAAGACGAATCATCATAAGTAGAATCTTGGCTCTTGAACGTTCGAGAGCTGCAATCGAGACGAAGATGGACGAAGCGACCTGCAGCCAGGCGGAGTTGAACGGAATGACCAGCGGCGAATGGTGAGTCAATTCATATCTACTATTTATTCGCCCCTACAATTCGGTATTCGCACCTCGTTCCCATTGCGTTCGCGTAAATTATCGAACGGTACAGTGCGAGACGAATGAATCGGTTAGGGTAGGGAAAATTTGAAGTTTATGTACGCGCGTTCGACGCTTCCTTAGCTAGGAATGCCAACAGTTGGGTGACGTGCTTTCTAAGATTTAACATAACATAATCTAACCTAATTTAATCTGTACATTATGTTATATCGTCGCAACGATAGACCGAAGGCACCAGCTTTCCCACCCGGAAAGGAACTTAAAAAAAAAATCTGTACATTAGCCTTGTAGTGTATGTCTGCGTTGTAGAGATGTCAGGCTTCTCTCTGGTACGATAAGAAAGACGACTCTAGCTAGCGGCGGCATAATAATTTTATAATCACATACCGTGTGGTGTGTTTGTGTGTACCAACGTTTATCTTTGAATTTTATATTTGTGTGCAATGGAGCATGTAGGCTATCGACCATCGAACTGTAGGCAAATATTTTTGTGTCCGATCAATTTTGTGGATAAAAGATTTTGTGTACGAAAGATTTGTAGGCAAACGTGCGTTGGCTATCAACGCTGTAAGCAATCGATTTTGTAGGCAGTTGGGGCTCTCTCAGACTATACAGTACAAATTAATACACTTTTAAAAATACAAATCGTGGCATGGTAAAATTTACGTACTCAGTCTTTTGTGATTGAAAAAACTCAAAGTCGCTCTTTTTATATAAATTATAACTTAACATTCAGGATAAATAACTATAATTTTAGATGTTTTATAAAATTTTACAATTTACAGAAAACTTTACAGATCACTTTATGTAGCAGTATTTAGCGAAAAATTGACAAACAAGTCACACAATATAGAAAGTAATATATTTATAATCACACTGAAAAAGTTTCTTATGTTCAAATCATTTTCTTGATTTAAATAAATATTAGCTAGTATAAAATAATTTTTTTTTAAACTTAGGAAATACTTTTTTAATCAAGAAAATGATGTTAAAATAAATATACTTACTTGAACATCAGACATTTTTTTTTAGTTTATAATTCCCAAAAAGTAATGTACAATTAATTTAAATATTGTTAGTTTTAACATATATATCTCCCAGTTAGAAATTTAATATGTACATCTACACATCTTTTGTTGTATTTACCTAATAAACTGCTTCTATAGGTCTGTACATGTGCCGTTAGAAACTGCTTAGAGTGTAAAGAACGTGGCAGATCGTACAGCATGTTAGGTCGGCAGATTGGTTCTAGTAATAAATCACAACACATACAGTCGCTTATACGCGGGGCTCAGACATCGCCTAAGGTACGTTTTCCGATCAAACTCATTTTAATAATTATAACATTGTTAATAGGTAATATTGTATACATCGCTTATATTTCTTTCTTTCAATTTGCTAAGAAAGAACTATTTGATTGTTACAGATACTAATATTTTATAACATAACGAAATATTCTTTATTTATAGAACATCGTGGACAATCTTACGCATCAGTTAAGTCCTGTGAAGGATCCCGAGAAATTGCTACAAGACATGGACGTAAATCGTTTGAGAGCTGTGATATACAGAGATGTTGTAAGTACACGATGTTTCATAGTAGCGATAAAATAAAATGATCACGTATGTACACGTAAAACAAGAAGATTAAGTTATGTACGTTAATTTCAGGAAGAAACCAAGCAGGCACAGTTTCTGTCCCTTGCTATAGTTTACTTCATCTCTGTATTGATGGTCTCCAAATATCGCGATATATTAGAACCGCCAATATCGCCGCGTCCACCAAGTCCAGTGCAAACGATACAGACAAATGGTGCCGGTCTCAGGCCAGGTAGCCCTTCAGGTGAGATCCTCGTATCTTATCACCAACACTAATCCAAAAGACAATCTGTGTAAATATCGATACACAAGATTGATTAGAAATGAATTAATTTTTAATGAATACGCTGAAAGCAATTAAATGTTATCTTATAAACTACTAGAATAATTATATTACAAGATTATATTACAAGATATGTGTAATAATTTTACAAAGTTATTGTTTTTGTCATAATTGCTATAAATTACTGGGTATGCACTCTGCAAAGAACTTATAAATTATAGAAAAGATAATACAAAGAATAATATGTTATATTCCATGTCGATAACATAGTGCTTCATATACTCATATTCTTTTATAGATGCTAATTTTTTTAAATTGATTAACATTTATTTGGCATTTATGATTGCGCCTGTTTCATCATCGTTTATTACAAAAGAAATTATTAAGTAATCATGAAGGAAAATGTATTAATTTTTATGTTTTATTATGATTTGCACGTTGGATACTAATACTTCCCTAAAAAATTGAAAATTTTTATGAATTCTTCTGTTTACTCAAAACTCTTACGTGTCAGATATATATTCTCTTCTCTTTCATTTTAAAAATTATAACATTACACTCATTAACATAAATTATAAATTAAATTCAATTTATGAATTTATTGATAATTAATACCCAATTTACAGCATGGATGCAGCTATATAAGTGCATATAAGAGAAATTTACAATGTGTAGCTCATAAAAGATTTATCTACTTACTGTTTAAATAAAATTAAATTTATACTTTTCTGGAAATTTTAATTAATATTAGTACATCGTTGCAAAGAAATTATTTTATGAGCTTTGAGTGGCGGATTAACTGGCTAAAGAGTTCTCTGTCAATAATATTGTAAATGAATGAATGTTATAAATAGCATATGTGTACAGATACGTAGCTAACGTGTTCAACACTGTGCACCAAACGATGTAGCTGCTAACTAAGACAACAGCACATGACACCAAGTAGAACGCATGTGTTATTGCACTGTATGAAGTTAACATTTTATATGTATCTGACAGTGAGAGTTTTGATGTTTGCCGAATGTGTTTGCACTTTGCGTTACGAATATATTTACGTCGTTATATCATTGTTGTTGTATTCTCTTGGATGTGGAACTTTTTTATGTGGGAAATTGAAAAAAAATACTAATATTTCTGTGACTGCTGTTACATGGTTGAATGTTTAACGAATCAATGAATTGTGTAAAATAAGTTCTTTTAGGATGTTATACTCCGGTTGCTATTAATAATACATTATAAGCGTTGATATAAAACTTTAAATTGGTATACGTAAAATGTTATTATTTTTATTATTAAATTTTCTTTATTAAAATTTATTAAACTTACAAAATTTAAAATTTTAATGTTAAAATATTAAAAATACAATTTATTAATTAAAAATTGTTTATGATATATGAAGTAATACATATTTAAAATGATAAAATATTATTTACTGAATTTCACTCTATGAATGTTAATTAAATATTTAATGGTTTTTCAAAAATTTTTTTCTTTTAATCTTTAAATGTACGTAAAAAAGCAAGTTTTCTAATAAATGTTTATTCTTATGTTAGAATTTTATAATATTTATGAAATTTTTTGTCATTTTAAATTTTTCTCTTTTTAAAGACACTTAAAATTACATTTTCAATTATATTATAATTGTTTTTAAATTTTTTCAATAAGAAATTTTGCGTGTATTGCATTGCGTATATTTTTTTGCGAGAATGCTGACAATCTGCCATGGCATAATTTCGAAGGGCTTCAAAATGAACAGACATTAATTACATTGCTTATAGTGCTCGATTTTATTAAACGAATGCATAGAGTGAAGGGCAGTATTAAAAATACGCAATGGATCGCGAGCAATAGAAGTGATAGCGCACGACCGGATAACGTGGTAAATGTGGTTCCTCGGCAGATGGGAATGGTGGTGGAGGAGGGCGGCCCTTATTTCCACAGTGGTCTCACCACGTGTACCCACAGTTCCTCCCAGGATCTCACCCTAACGCCAATGCAAATGTCAATGCCAATGCCAATCATCACATCAACCAGCACCATCACCAGCACCCGCTACCGGCTGCCAGGCACTCTAATCGCCAGCCACCTTCCAACTATTATCTCCCGAATCACCATAACAATCACTACAATCATCATCCGAATAACTATCATCGCCATCATCACTATCATCACCACAATAACAACAACCACCACCATACGCTTCAAAAGCATATCGATCAGCCCCGAAATCTCTGTCATAGAAACTCCGGTGTCGGTCTGCAAGGTAACTCGAAAATCCGAAAGTTGTTTCACGGAATGCCCGAGTTCTTTTGGCCTGATTTATTGGCGCGTTATACTCTTGTTTGCCCCATTTAATTGCAAACTTTAATTGCACGACGCTTGTCAACAAGTCCTTGCGCAATTTCTTGATGTTTTCTTAATGTTGTGCCAATGCAACCGATCCTTTTCGCACTACAAAATACATTTCTTAAGATTATCTTGAGAAAAATATACATTTTACAACAAGCTAACAATCTAAAAAGAAATTAGTTTGTTCATTTACTTTCCACTCTTTTCGCGATTATTAATATATGTCCAATCTGATAGTTTCTTGTTTACTTTTATTATATGATTATTAAAATCAACTATTTAGTAATTATACTGTTTAGTTCTTTAAGAGAACTATTCGCATTGCATGCCGTACACAAAGCAGTTACCCATGAATTTGCAATATATTTTCCCGCAAATATTAACTTAATAATCCTATTCCAGCATGTGGAATATTTATTTTTGATTGTTATAAAACACATCTATTTTATTGATAAAAATCAAAACATGCATGAATATGATAAAGATTTTCCCAAAAATTAATGATAGCTGACATTAACGAAATACGCGTAATTATTCAACAAATAATTGCTATTATTTAGCGAAATGCAATATTCTTTAAACTGGATTTTTATCTATTTAATGTGTATATATTTATATTATTATATATAATTTATATTGAATATGTAATATTCAAATTAAATAATTTTAATCTCACATATAAGATATATAAATTATATATATTTATGTTTTATAATCATGTGTTATGCATTTTATTTGATAAACATATTTAAGGAACACCAGCTATTATAAAAATTAAGATAAACAATTTCTAATATAATTTATATCGAAAATTCTAATTCTATTTATTCATATTGAAAATTGATTAAGTACAATAATAGAGTTAAAAGCTTGCGTTTCTTATAAGAGATATAGGAAGATTTGGAATGGATGAAAAATCGATAAACTTTGATTCGTTAATATAGGAATGAATTGAATATAAAATTCTTTCATAGATTACTTGTACTATATTAACAGTAAAAAAAACTGTTTACAATGTTAGAAAATATTAACATATAAAATTGCTTCAGTCTGACTCATTGTACGGTGTAAATCTGTGATTTTGCAGGTATAATTCAAGAATGACAGTTATTGATTTAAAAAAAATTTTTTTTATTAAAGAACATTACATTTTCTACAAGATTAACTACAATCAATTTTATACTGATATTTATCTACACTTTATACCAATAAAAAGTACTATGCTTTTTTTGTATTATTTACTATTATGTTAATTTTTACCTGACTTTTTACCTTAGTTCATTCTGTAATGGATAGTTTCCGGAATAATTCTATTTAGTTTAATTCTATTTAAATTATATATATATATATATATATATATCTATTTTATCTGCAATTTCTGCAAAATCATGAGATACACTGTACGATAGATCAAGCTGCAGCAGCTTCATACATATGTGAATATTTTGTAATTTTGAAAATAGTGTTTTTTTGTTAATATGTAGTATAAATAACCTACAAAGAGATTTTATTAAATAAATAGAAAAAATTGCGTATTTAATATATATCTGTATTAATGAATCAAAGATTACCAAGTTTTCATTGTATTTCCAACCTTTCTCCCTTTTCCCCTCTTTTTTAAGGAATTATAGGATTTTGGTAAATCGAAAAATGGGGTGTTTTTCAACATCATGTAAAACTTTTGTTTAATGAAATAAACATGTTTCTGTTTTGAAAATATGTATATTTATTAAAAAGAAGAGAAAGATACAAAATTTTATTGAAGAAAATGTTAAACATTATACACATTTTTATCAAAACATTTCTTAAAACAGTAGCCACGATAACTAAAATATGATTTGTCTGATTAATTTGAAATTTATAATTAATATTTTTAATAATATTTGTCATTGGATCACAAAGGTTTCTTTCAATTTTCAATTTTTTTTTATGCTATGACAAAATAGAAAGAAATTTTTTGAAAAAAACAAAATTTTCAAAAGTGCAGTTTCGCGAAAAGTAAAATTTTAAAAGAGACTCTTTGTCATCCGAAAATGATAAGAGTAAAGAAAAATATTTATATAATTTTTAATTTTAGATAATTTATTGAGACTGAATTGTGGCTATTATAAAAAACGCACATTTATTCAGAATGCTACTATTGTTTATTTCTTTAAATAAAGGTATGACACAGTATTGAAAAATATCTTATTTTTTTATTTTTGCCAGAATAAGTTTCCTGTAATCTATTAAAGCAATTGAAATGCTTGTTTTGTGCTATGATTTATTTTGCAGCAATTTTGCGCGGCCATTTATGTGATACAAACAAAAAAAGAACGTCTTGTATGCTTTCATTTTTGATGTATCTACATGGATGTCACAATCTACTGATCTTGTACACTTTTTATATTGAATTAAACTGTGAATTATAAGATCATAATAATGATCATTTTATATACACACGATGTACAAATGAAATTTTTCAATCATAGCTAAAATTGTTGGACGCATGTGTATGAATATCAACTAGCTTAGCAAGAAGAAATTCTTCACATCTTTCGATTTCTCACATCATCTTAATTACCTGTGTTCTCAGGTAGCGGAGGTATAATGAGTCAATCGGGATCTCAGGATGATGGCGAGTATGAAGTCATCATCGTTGACGAGAACAATTCTTCGATTTTGGCCGATCACGACGTCACGTCGTCTGGTCCACCGTCGACCAAGGTAAGTTTAGTTCCGCGGTAAAGTTGCAATTATCCGAAATATTTCGAAACGATCTGAAAAGTGCTACGGACACTTGTCCCCTACCGAACGAAATTCGAAAGAAGTGAACACCGGAAATAATTGAACCGAAAATCTCAGGTAAAAGTCCGTCACATATAAAACGTCATCTGACGACATAGTCTGATTGGTATAAAAACGAGATGGTTCTACAAAGTTATAAATTTTATATACTTGAGACTGCATGCATTTCAATGGATCGAGAACGTAGACACGATGACTCGATGTTTCCAATCTGTCGCTTTACACAGCTCTACATAGCGAGTACTATACGCGGGTCTTTCTAAACGTTCAAATTGAACTTTGTCTCTTTCGATACTGTCCTGAGTACCTTTCTTTTTTGCTCGATAGTTTCAAATGATATTCACAGCAGCGAGACTTTAGCACTCTTCCATCACGCACGATCTTACGGAGTATTCACCGCAGTAATAACCAGATACTTGTGCTACCGCACAATGCTTTGCACTAATTTACAACGTGTATTATTCGTCATACGACGACTTATAAAGTTTTTCTTAAAAATATGAAATATACATATACTATGTAATTACAATAGAGCAATTCATAGGTAGCTATATTAGATCTATATATTAAGATTCAACAAGGTAAATTTACATTCATTCTTAATTTTAAATTAGCACAATTTTACGATTATGACTTTTATTATCTTTCAGCCCCTATTACGATCCTTAAGTGTAGCACACGTTAGTTAATCCTTCTGATACAATTACGATCTCGACCGTACCTGTCGTAGTGATCTCTTGAAATGCCCAGCATGTAGTGTTCACTTATCGATTGATGTCTTGCATCTACGTAGTCCCAGCGTAACGACCGTTAGCTCAATTGTGGTCTCTCGTAACTATCTCTCGCACGTAATATCTATACATATATCTCATTGCGAATTATCTGAATTGGCATTTTATCAGAGTAAACCCTTAATCTCAACCCGCGAAGTTCCGACACGTGATCGCACTTCCGAAAGTCAAACCACTGTTATTTATCTGTAATTCTATCGAGCATGCGATACTCTGATTCTTGAATTTCTCTCATTGTTAACTTCCTCTGCTTGCATTGCTCTATGCGTACTAACTACTGGTTCTGAAGGGAGGTCACAGTGGTGTACCTCGGCCGCGGACTATTCTCGAGGATTACACCTCATCAGAACCAACGCTTGGCACTTCTACAAGGTCCGAACCACTGCCACGAAATCTGCAGGTAAAACTTAATTTGAGTACAGATCCGGATGTGTGGAGGACGGGAGCTCGATTCCCGAATAATATCGCCGCGGTCGGACGCGATCAAAAATGTGTTTTTAATTATTTTAAATTTTCTACTCCGTAAAAAGAATGCGAAAGGATACGCTATGGTGCGATAATGCCCATTTGGACGGGTGCAAGAAGGAGAAAGAGAGAGAGAGAGAGAGAGAGAGCGAGCGATATAGACACCTTCATATCCTTCTCGATGCTTATGTAATGTTGTTATAATGTAAAATAGCGGTCCTTACACGCGTATAACTTTGTTCTTATTCTAGAATTTTCAAGTTCGCTAACGAAGCTTGAATATATAAAAAGCTTGATTCTTTCTTTCTATAATATATTAGTTGATTGCGTAGTAGTGGTGTACTACTAATTGCATGTAATGAAGTACATGGCACGCGAGAGTATATAATGAAGTGTGATTGTATGAAATTATTCTGTGAATTGTTTTTGTGATAAAATATAGCTATAAATTTTCATTAGTAAATGACTTCAGTATCGTAGTGAGATTCCTCTAGGTCTGGAAATATACCTGAATAGTTTTACATAATAATTAACGTTCGGCAAAAAAAAGTTTTTTCTTAATTCAACAAAATTCAGCAATGCAGAAAAAATGAAAAGATTTTAATCGCTATTATTTACATACCGGCTAGAAAAAAACAATTTATTTTAATAGAAATACACAAATTCCTGTTTTGCGTATTTCTCCATCAATGCCTTTTGTTTAAAACGTTACAATATTTTTCCAATAATTTATCGTCGATTCCAATCAAAGCAGAAAAAATTCCAATGTTTCATTCTTCCCTTCTGATCGATTTTCTCCCAGAGCAATGACTCCAGCGAGGAGACGGTACATCGCAGCAATATCACCGCGGACCCGAGTCCTTCCGAAATTACCACGGACAACGAAAACAAGCATAATTCGTCCGAAGAAGCCTGGACAGACGTGAACCTTAATGAAGACGGTGATACGATGGCTATTACAAATCCAAGAGAAGACCCGCGAAACATCCACAATATTGCACACTCGCGTGGTAAGAGTCAAGTCACCTGTGGCACCGTCACCTGTCACTCTATCTTATTACAAGACTCCTTATCAATCTGGTACGTAAGACAAGACATATTCTGAAACACGCAGGTGACATGCAAGACAGCGAGGGTAATGTTCTCGAACAAGAAATGCTCGGCAACGCGGAACGCGGGGAGAAACCGTCGGCGGAAATCTCTGTGGTGCGGGTTCCCGATCGGTTGGTGGTAACCGCAGCATCCCCGAGGGCCGACGAATTGCCGATCAAAGGTCTGGTCGATCATTTACCCGTACCAACACCTTCCCGTGAGGCCTCTCTCACGCAAAAGCTGGAAATGGCTTTGGGTTCGGTTTGCCCCCTCCTTCGAGAGATTATGGTGGACTTTGCTCCCTTCCTGTCCAAAACACTCGTTGGCTCTCATGGTCAAGAATTGTTAATGGAAGGAAAAGGTACGAGCTGCAAGGGTACGTCGAACGTACGATTATTTTTATGTGTTTGGTGTGTGCATGTTGCATATGAATCCGTTAAGGAAACATTTATTACGAGTAAGCCAAGCCAAAATTCTCCCTTCGAATATCACTTTCTTCAAATATCGTTTGATTATTTTAGGACAGTCTATCTATGTATAAATTGCACTATAAACACACCGTTTTATTATATTACGTACACGCTTATAAAATGAGATGTAAAAGGAAATCACGACTCGCACATTCCGCATTTTACGTGCGCGCGATATGATATAGAATGTCTGAGGCTCGATAAATAAAAAGGACATATTTCACGTTGGACTTTATTACACGCAGAGAACAGTCGTAGCATGGTCTATGTTTTCCAAGCGATGTCGAGATATATCACGCCCACGGATAAAAAAGGAATCGTAAGGGATTTAGGAAACTAAAACTCAGCTAGCCCCACGTAGGCACATTTTCCGACATGATAAATAAAATTATACTTTGTATTACTTATACATTTATTTCTTTACCATATTTTAAAATTATTTACTGTGAATATAATGATATCATGCTCTACTTTTTTTGTTCTTTTATATTATTATTTGATTATTCTCCACAATAACTTTATTGTCTCTTTTTCTGAAAATATTTTGTGCATACGTTACCTCGTAAAAACGACTTATCAATCAATATTTAAACGCGTTTAACATACAAATAAAATGTTAATTAATGAATATTTTGATACATTATGGATGCTTTGAAAGATAAAATAGCGATCGTAAAAATAAGAATTCAACAATGTTTTGTTGTGTAAAATATTTAAAATCGTATATTTAGATATGCTCGCGTGATAAATAAAAATTTAGAGTCTAGTTAAATGGGCATAGTTGGCGAGACTTTCGTCACTTTTATGGTCTCTGGTATTTCACACCGGGTATTCAAATTAGTCACTTTATGATTTTGCTTTAGGAAGATGGCCAGCGTATTCCGAGTAATCGTTCACCATTAGTATTCAGCATGCGTGTAGAGACCGCGATGAGCCTCGCGAGATTTTATATTCAAGGAACGTGGCGTTTGATGTCCTGCAACGCGCGTATATCGACGTACTTTATTTTTAACAATACCCCCGCGATACACTGAGCGATCTTCGTAAAACACGACATTGTTCGTTTCTTTCGTCCGTCATTCACTCTGTCAGTCATTGTTATTCACCGTTTATCGTTCGCTCGTTTAACGATTCTCCGTCTGTAATTTGCCAGGTTTAACCACATTTAAGAACAGCAACTCCGTCGTGGAATTGGTTATGCTGCTCTGCTCTCAGGAATGGCAAAACTCCTTGCAAAAGCACGCGGGCCTCGCTTTCATCGAGCTCATTAACGAGGGAAGGTAAGACGTTTATTATATGGCTAGAGAACGCGCGCAAACAAAACAAAATCAAATATTCTCGTTTCCCTTCATGAAAATACTTCCTTACGTTACACAGGCTGCTATCTCACGCGATGAAGGATCACATAGTAAGAGTCGCAAACGAGGCAGAGTTCATTTTAAACAGGATGAGAGCGGATGACGTGCTGAAGCATGCTGACTTTGAGGTATTGCATGCATTTCTTCCGGCGATTTCATTGCCCGTAGAAATAGAACCGACCAGTTTTTGTCGCGAGAACGTTTTCGCGAGTCATCTGATACGACGATCTCCTTGCACTAACTGTTTATAACTCGACATTTATAGATTATAAAAAATACATTAACAATATGTACTTCTTTCCCTTGGTATTTAGTCGCAATGCGCGCAGACATTACTGGACCGTCGGGAAGAAGAACGTATGTGTGATCATCTAATTACCGCGGCACGAAGACGCGACAATGTTATCGCTAGTAGACTGCTGGAGAAAGTTCGAAATATCTTGTCCAACAAGCACGGCGCATGGGGATACATGGATCCGATGGCTGCAAAGTGAGTGCACACGCGCACAATCGTCGTCGCTTTAAATTGCTTTATTCATAATCGCGCGTTCTACATTTTGTCTATTACCACTTGTTCATAGATTAGCCGAATACTGGAAACTGGATGCTTGGGAGGATGATGCACGTAGACGCAAGCGTTTCGTGCACAATCCACTAGGCTCGGGCCACCCCGAAGCTACTCTCAAGGCGGCTCTAGAACACGGTGCACCCGAGGACGCGATACTTCAAGCGCGTGAAGAGTTTCACGCGCATCTCGCAGCCTCGCGTGCACACCAACAGCAATTGCAGTCGACGGATCTTCTGGATGACAGTGAATTGCTGTCGGACGACAGGGATCTCGACAACGACTTGACAGGTTGGTCGGCGTCCCGTTCCTTGATAAACGAGACGCGACATTTTAATGGCATATTACAGGCCGCGCAAACCGGTTTTGTTTTCGTCAATTCCACACCGCAATTTCGTTGAATTCATTATTTAAGTATCGGTCGTCAATTGTTATTTGTTATTTTAATTTTCCGCGTTTAATTTCCAATTTCTATGCGCCGCGGCGCCGCACCGCGCCGCCGCACATTACAGAAATAACATGCTGCCGATTATTTGCATTTAAGTTTAATGTAAAATGAGAAAGATTTATTCACGTTTTTTTTTATTTAAATAAAAAAATTTACGCGTACGGGCACTATATTATTATTATTTCATTGCGTTGCTATTTATACGCACGCAGCTTAATTATTCACGTTTTTATCAGGTCCGGTGAACATTAGCACGAAAGGCAAATTAATTGCACCCGGTATCGTGGCGCCAGGCATCATTTCCGTTACGTCTACAGAGCTGTATTTCGAGGTGGACGAGGATGATCCGGAGTTCAAGAAAATCGACAGCGAGGTAAGTCGATTGTAAAGCACGTGTATGAAAGATGATAAAAAGACACATTACTAAATATGCGTCTCTGTCACGATATGCGTTATTTATATAATCTTCGATAATTAGTTGCTTTATCTTTTCTCCTCTTCATTAAGATAGAATATATGTATTTGGGGCATTCGCGGTGTTATCTGTTTGAAATGTAGTCACCGTGGTCTTGGTGATAAAAGCGTTTTTCAATGAAAAACCAGAATTGTCGCGAAAGGGACCAAAGTTAAATTTATACACTAGCGTTTATTTACGAGGCTAAAGAAGCTAAAAGCCCGTCTTTGAAATAATGTAAGATTAGGCATTCGACACGATAATATTATTAATTTCGTGTCGCGTCCATTTACATTATTTTGCACTTACGCGTTCCAGTATTTCTTCTAAAATTTTGTTGTTTCTTAGAATTCGCTTCTATCGTTTATCGCGAATGCATCTTTATCAGCGGGCGCGCATTAACACTGCGGCCTACAGTTTAAAAATGTGTGCGGTAATAGCGACGCCCATTATTTACATATTAAATGTTTGGGTTAATATTTTATGCTGCCTTCTCTTAAACTGACGAACGCGAGAGCCTAAGGTAGCCGCTCATAACGAAGAGTATCAATCATTTCGGCCGTCGTAGAATTTGAATAAGTGTGCGTCGTAAATGATGAGACGTGGCGAAAGCTTCCACGGCACCGCTGGCTGGTGGAGGCAGATTCTGCCTAGAATTAGTTCGGACGTGTCCCTGTCTATCAGTGTCCATAAGGCACTCTACATTCGTGAAGCTTACACAATCAAAAAAATAAAATAAAATAAAATAAAATAAACGGAAAAAGGAGAGCTGAGATAAAGTCGAGAGAAGAAGTCGGGAGAAGGATAGAGAAAAAGAGAGAACGAGAGAGAAGGACGAACTGGAAGAACTAGAAGGACGATTATCATATATCGGTCGTAGATCTTTGCGTTTGTATAACTAGGGAATAAAACAAACAGAGGAGGGCCCCATGGGGTCGACCGATCTTCAGGGTCGGCAATTATGAGCCCCCCGCGGGGCCCAGTATCTGCCTTTGCCCGCTCTTCCGTCTCTCTTCCTCTCTATCTTCCATCGCTTCGCCACGCACTAACTACGTATCGGTGGCATAGGTGAGCGAGCATTCTCGCAGGAATGCATCGAAACTACCGCATTTTCCCACCTAGTCCACGAACGTCCTGCGGTGAAGACGTGTATCCAGCGCGACGTGTTGCGCAAGTGAAATCTACGCCTCGATGAGGCAGGAATCAATAATAATATTTGATCAGTCTTGATATTTGTATATACATAATTTTAGTTAGGATTATGCTATAAATGACAATTAGCATTCTCGAATTTCTACTAAAATAACAAAATTTTCTAATGTTTATGAATTTATGTCATGATATATCACGAATCTTATCGATACCATAGGATCAGTTTTCTTTAACGCCTATCGCTGTATATATATACCCATTCCTTGTTAGCTAATAAATAAAATATATTCAGTGTCCTCCGCGTGAGAGACTCTCAGTAATCACTCGCCGACGATCGTATCGCTGTGTTTCTCGGGCGTATGCCTAAGGATTTCGCAGTGTCCACCTGTCGTCCCCGTTATATCTCGACCGACAGACTTGCCCGTGAATAGGACGTACGAACTCATTCGGGCTCTCTTAATTGGAATCCTTTTTAAGAAGGAACGCTGAGCGCACCTGGAAGCGAGGAGGAAAAGAGCGCGAGTAGAGAAGGACAGGTAGACAGATAGAAGCAAAGAAGAACGAAACAGAGACGAAGATAGCGAGAAGAGAGGAAGAGTAAGGGAGAAAGAAAGAGAGAGAAAGAGAGACCGGTCGTTCACGATCGAGACACGCTCATTAGTCGAGGATGTCCCGAGGGTAGGCGGGAGGCTTCGTCGAATTCGTAGGCGATGGATCACTCGATAGTCGAGCCGAGACTTAAGCGATCGTAATGCGCGGCCGCAGAAGAGGATGCACCCAGGAGTGGCCCCAGGGAGGGACTGCATATCGGGCCGCGCGCCGCTGCACCCTTTTGTGCGTATCTCTTCACGAGCCTCCTCCACGCCGATCGCGCCGATTCCTCCCTTCTTCCTCCTCCGCCTTTTATAATGGCCCAGGCAAACGTATTTATCGTGATTTATCGTTTACACGGGTCTCTCCTTTCTCTCCCGCCCCACCGTTCCTCTTCTCTTCTTCTCTCTCTCTCTTTTTCTCTCTTTCTTTCCTTGTCTGTTCCGCAACGTCGTATGTTAAAGATAGAGGATGCACACCGTGCGATTACGTCGAGAATGAATTATTGATAGTCCACACGAGGCATTAATATCTAAAACAAATAATCAACGGTATGGCCGCGAAATGTACTTTTCGTCTCTAATTCGATGAAGAGACCGTACCCCCCTTCTTCCGCAGCTTGAATACCATAGCGCAAAATCCTGCAGCCATCCGTAAATTAACGGTTATTTATATTGCATATCATACGTAAGATTTATGTCACATAATTGCTCGTGATGATACGTAATAACGATACGCTGTCGTCGCATACGTTGAAAATTGAGTCGCCACTCGGGTTATTTTTAGAGACAGCAAAAGACGTGAAGTAAGATCGTAAAATAATAATCGATTTCTCGAGTTCCTTATTAGCATTTACCGTGCGGGCTCAGAAGCTATAACGCATATTCTGCTTATACGATGGTAAACACGTAATATCAAAGTATGGATGTACATACAATGGAAAGTCGACATCGCGTTTAAAGTGTAAATTCGTGTTATTAAATATTAATGCGCAGCGCAATAATCTTCAGAAAATTAATCGTTACTTTTTGTTTCTACGTCTCTTTAATATCTCTCGGGCTCTTGCATGCTTCTTTCGAAGGAGAAAAGGCAGATTTCAGTGAACCTAACGGGCTGTTGCTTCAGCTTCGAGAGGGTAGGTCACACGGGACATTAAACTTCGCCACCGTCGCGTCGCGTCGCATCGCGGTGGATCGAGCGACTCGCATTTTTATGGAAACCTGCTCTGTGGCGCCTAAAGTTCCCCCTCCCGTGGTATAGTTATCGCAGACGCACGCTGCGAATATCCCCGTGGGATGCCTGCGCTACGCGAGAAAGAGAGGAAGATGAGGAAATGGGAGAAAGAAGGGCGAGGGATACCAACCGGACAGGTGGTCCACGCCGTACGTTGGTGCACACATTCGCGACGAAGATACCATTAACGAGGGATATAGCGCCGCGAAAAATCCGAGGCGCATCGAGTCGTTTATCAGCGATTGCAAATAGAAACTGCCTCGTAGATCATTCAATGCCGGAGATTTCCGAGTTCGTAGTTAGAGGTATATCGCTTCGGGATCATTAATATCGCTGTATTATAATAATTCATACGTAGATACATACACATTGTGCGAACGATTGTGTAACCGATACAGATCTCTCTACGAGATAACGATATAAAAGAACTTTCCGTCGAGGACGCACGTTTGTATATAAAGAACTAAACGAGAATGACAGGAGGGCGGACTGTGACCGAGCACCAGTTTTAATGTTATGCGATTACGGCCTTCTTAGGCAATGCATATGCATGACATCGGTGTAATATAGTGACGTTATAATAATGCGACTGTAATTATTCCGCGCTCCGCGATCGTGGTACCGCGTGCTGGCACATTACAAAGACTTGTCCACTTCTCTTTAACCACCGGTCGTCGAATACGCGATCGTATCTTATCGCAATTATTCCATCGTATTATCCTTGCATCTTGGAACTATAAACGCGTGTCGATAAATAATAAAGCCTGTCAGCTACTCTCGCGGTCAGATTGCCGTGCAGTCGGTGACTTCTTCGATAAAGAGACTTGCTTTTCCTCCTCTTCAGAGCGCGATGCGTCCATGCTCGCTCTTTGAATTATAGTATGTATCGTGAATTCCGGAATAATAACTCTCGTCGAGTTTGATAAATAAGCGTATAACTCTCGATCGGATCTAATGCCTTTTGCCCGCGTATATATCACTGGCGTTATTATTAATAAAAACGGCACAGAGTCGAGAGGCAATAATTAGTCTTCCAACAGTTTCATTGCGCGTTTTCTGCCAAAGGCTCAGGGATCAAGGTGCGCGAGTGCATGCAGTCGATGCAAATTTGCATATCCCGCATAATTTAATCGATCCACGATTTCGATGGGACTCGACGTTGTCGATGGCCAGGTAGCCCGGTGACCAGGAGGCAGTCTGCGCGAAAAGGATGCAGTTAGTTTGGTAAACATCCATCAATTCGTGGGCAGGGCAGCGCGAGGCAGAGAACGGGGCAGAACCTGAAGAGCAGGCAAGCTGGAAGGAGCAGGCGGGCTCATTCTCAACAAGGCAGGGGTAATCACTGCTATTAGTGCGGACATTACTCCGGTGGTCCGCCAATCTCCGTAACACTCCATCATATCGGTGCCTCGAGGCTCTTCAGTGGTGTAGAAAATGGATTTTCCTGCAGGCTTCAATCGCGCAATGTTTTGCACCTGCGTAAAATACTCTTAATCGGAAGAAATTGACCTCACAATCCCAAAACGGCTCTCCAATACCTACCATCGATTACCCTTGGCAATTAACACGTGCTTAAATCTCAATTTACGTATCCATAATTATTTACTCGCCCCCATCTTTTCTTACGTCGGAATTATGCACGGCTCGTGAAACTATACATGTTTTTTTTTAATACGTGTATCTTTAAATGACGTCACGTGCTTTAGCGAACTGCGGAAGTCGAAACGTGTCACCCTAGTGCCAATGACGAACGTTCGAAATCTCTCTTACTGTAACAAACGATCTTTCTCGCGATACCGGTCTTCCTTCGACGGTCGTTATAGGCGTGACGACCGATTATCCTCGAAAGGAATGATGATGGATATCATAGGCAACTGTCTCGTGCCACATCAGTTCTGTCAGCGACTGCAGGTAGGCGGAAAGCTTGTGGGTGTATCCGTTATGTAGATACGCGAGCCCCAGCACAGTGTTAAGAGTTCGCTCGAAGGTATACATATATACAACGTGTCCCGAATGCAACGCTCCGTTCTTAAATAGCAGCTTCTCCTACCGAGTTTCAATCTCCTACATCTGGTGCGTAATCGCATAAAAGCGCAAATCGCCCTGTCTACTCAATGCAGTACAAGTTTTACATTCTACACATTTTTTTTCTTGGGTACACCCTATATATATGCATATATGTGAAAGATACGATACGTATCAAGGGACGATGCTGCTACAATGTTAGACGTTGATTAAAAACGGCGCAATTTAGGCAGCCGCGTTATGACTAAGAATGAAGCTATAATTACCGGCTTCAGCGTCGTTCACTCAACACAGTAGGGATTGTCCCGGTTGTTTTCTTTTTTTTTCCAAAAAACACGTTACATTATTTTTTTCCCGGTTCAATTAAAGTCTTACAACATTATTTCGTCGACTCGAACAAACACGCGAAGTCTTACATTGCACGTAATCGTGTTATCAATGATACCGTTCACATCATATCTCTTTCTTGCGGTTCTCTGAGTCACGGGTCCTCTCATTGCCCTATTCGTACGGACCTGGAAGACAGCTAGTCGCTGGCAATATAGGCGGAGCGAGGCTGGATCCGATTCAGAGTGTGACGGATGGCGCCCACCTGTGGATTCATTCACTAATCTGCTCGCTAAGCAAACAGCCCGAACACACCCCGTCATTATCGCTGACGGCGTAAGTAGCGCTTGATCTCATCCTTACCTGATATTTATTATGCCCTCTCGAGTTCTCCCCCCTACTTCGGCCATTCTGTCTCTTTCTCTCTCTCTCTCTCTCTCTCTCTCTCTCTCTCTCTTTTTTCCCTGCTTCCCGCTGTAAGAGGGCACGGATCGAACACCATGCCCATTTTCGCGTCACCCTTTCGCCACCATTGATTTTCGGGCTCTACGGGTGCACGTTGCCCCGCAATTATCGATGGCGCCTGGTGCCACGTATCGGTGGCCGCGTGTGCCATCTGGATACGTGACCAGAATGGAATTTCAGGGTTGTTGTGCAAATAGCTTTTGGTCCCGCGTAAACGAGTGTACGGGCGAATGTACGGAAAGCCGGCATCGATCGTTTCACGCGTGAGAGTTACGTTTTCTTCTTAATATCTAATCTTCGAAAAGTGTACTCTATTTAATATCTAGTATCCTAGTATCTGTTGGACAGAGCACATAATTTTTGAATATTTTTGAAAGATAAAAGATTCATAAAAAGGAAATCACGGAAAGACCAGAAAGAAGACTATTAAGTATTAATTTATCAGTCTAAAGGTCTTTAAATAATGTTAATCTTTTGTAGACACACCAAGTCTTTTCTGATTCAAACGTAATTTTACTCTCAAAGTTTTCCTAACAAATTTCAATTTTTATTAAATAATGGTTTTAACATTTGAGTTAAACGACTATTTAGTAATACATAGCAGAACAGGTTGAAAAGTAACCTTGAATATTTATATATTTTTTTTTTTTTAAACTAAAACAATAAGAAAAGTTGGACAAGAAAGATTCAGTGTGCCTACGAAATAAGTAAAAAAATATGTATGCCTACGAAGGATAACATTTGATGAAAATTGAAAAGAAAAATGAAATAACGGTTATTAATAGATTAATGGTAATCTGCAAGAGCGTTGTATACTTTACACGGAAAATTGGATGTCTTAACACGATACCATTGTAGGTTGTAACGATCATGTTGCCTCTGAAGCAAGAAGAAAACGCAGCTTTTTATGCGCAGGATATTAAAAGCGTATCAATGGCAGACAGATTTAATCGGGCAAATTTCTCATCGAGCAATATCTAATTATTCCTATCTCTATTACTGGAAAGCGCGCGACGGTAGGCAGGTAGGTCCATCATCGCGACGCGTACCGGCTCGTCTCGTTACAGTGTAATGAACGGAAAACGAGCGGGCACGCAGGTGCGGCGCGATGCGGCAGGCGTCGTAGATGCGCGCGTGCAAACGAGCCGCGAGATAAGGGAAAATCACTACCCGAGGCCATGCCTTTCCCGCCTTTTCTGCCATTAATCACAAGCGTCTCGCACGCGGACGCACCGCGCGGCGGGGGCCCGAGGCGCATTTTCAAGCGCATTTGCAAAACGAGCCGCGACGCTCTACGACGAATCGATTAATATTAATGAAACTGTCGCGACAACGAGCGCGCAAATCACGAGGAGATAAACGTGCGGACCCGTATTATTCGCATAATACCAATGCCGCGTACGTTGCTGTACGAAGCGCGATTTGCGCACGTGCGTCGCTCGCTCGAAGCGATCGACGTACGCCGCTAGTGATTCTGAAGACATACAAACTATTCGAATTCGAATCGAATCGACGCAGGTGAGATTCGATTCGGATTTGAATCTTTACATGCAGAAAAATATCGTTTTCGTGCTAATAAAAATGACTATTCATTGTTTAATTTCTTTAAATAACTTTGCTTGTCCCACGGTCCCCATACCTATCGAAAGTCCGTGCTGCGGGACTCTCTTCTTCTATCTCTCTCGGAGCTCGTAAGTTAAAACCCGTCTATCTATACTACTTATTCTCAAAACAAGAGTGTTCTTTTTTTTATGTTCTCCATCCTGGGCAAATTGGTTGTGTCGATTCATCGATTGCACTTTATTGACCGTGACGACGTCGTGCTGCCTTAGATCGGATAAATCTGCAAAAATATAGGCAAGAAATGTTCCCCACCGGACTTGGCGTACGTTGCACGGTGCGTGGGACATATCCAATATTAAACGTAAATTTCTACTGCGCGTTTTACCGAGATGCCTCGTTCGGCCGTTTCACGGAGTACTCGGCTGATAAGAGTACGAGACAATCTGAATGCCTGAAATAATCTTGAATCGGTTATCGCCGTCTCAATGGAACGAGATGCGGAGCGTAGCGTGAAATCGGTGTTGCGTATCCGGTTTTGCCTTTAGAGGCGTTGCTCGACGGAGCGTGTAATTTGTCGCTCGCGGAGGCAGATCTTATTTCTCAATTATGCAAAAATGAGGCCGCGCTACACGAGAAAGGATCGATAGTATGAGACGAAATACGGCTCGCCGCGTCTATTCGCCGGCGCGCGCGATAGTTGCGCAACCATCGTGTCAACTCTCGTTCTGATATTCCTCGTTAAATCTAATCCGTGAAAGAGACGAGAAGGTACTCGTTAGCCCCGATCTATCGTAACGAGCGGAGCGGCGAAAAACCGGTGATCCTCGACTTCTCTCTCTTTCTCTCTCTCTCTATCTCTTTCTCTCTCGATGTCATCTCGAAGGAGCTGATGAAAATTAATGATCGCGCGCCGGTCGTGTGCCCGTGTCGAAGATTTCAAAATAAAAGTAAAGCAAACAATTAGTGGGGCTTTGCACGCCGATCGCTCGTTTCCGAAGAATTTTTACTGTCCCATTAATCATGCGCAAAACTGATGACGTTGGGAATGGGCGCGTCAGCTGTCTCACACGATTTTCATTCACGGCGTCCGGGTGCCTGTCGATTCGTGTGCGGCGGATTCTGCGTTGCAAAAAGAAGGAGAAACGTAGGAGGCTAGTTATCGGCGAGCGAGATGGGACGAGCGGATAGGCAGGAAACGGGAATGTTACTGACCCGGGTGAGCGAGCTGGTAGTTAAAACCGTACGCATCCCATAATTTAGCGATTATTTTGACAAGGGTATGATCTCCTGACAGGTTGTTGGCCTTATGGCTACGCTCTGAAATATAGCTATTTAAATGGGCACTTTTAGAAGGTTCCGTAACAGAATACGTACTTTCGAGAGAATCGCTGACTCGCATGGAAAGGTGATACATATATATATTATATATAAATTTATTCGATTTATTTTGAGCGAAGAAACGTCGCGTATGCCGGCGGAATTGGTTGATTCATGAAAGCATGTAAACCGATGAGTTAGCGGTCAATCAAGAGACGCGCCAAGCGCGTCATACAAAGTACATGAGTACACAGCGATATAACTATATACATACAATTACCGATAATTCACGAGCGTGCGTGAAGTAATTTATAAACTATTGCATGCGTTTCGCAAACTCCGTGTGGATAATGACACAGTTGATTACAGTCGCGTGACCGGAGGCAGGGAGTGAGAAAACGTACAAACGGAATGCATGCTATTACCCTAAGCGTAATTCATAATTTTGCAAATACTCAGAGATGAATAGGCGAGCCTTCGTGAGCATCCTTGTTCTTTTACCTGAGCGAACAACATTATTCCCTCGCGTTTTAGTATAGCACGAGATTAAGGCCTCTTATTCACTTCTATGATACATGCAATCCGCATTATATCTGTCCCTGATGTAAATCGACAATAAGAACTGGAGAAGAGATACGAGTACGCGCGATACGCGCCGATGCTCGAAGAATGGCGCGATCGTTACGCCTTGCCTTCGATTAATTCTCGTTACCCCGGATTATTCGCGCGCGACGGTGGCCGATGTCGCCTTAGAGCAGCGATCGCGAGCGAATTAATATTCGATACTCGTAAATCATACGATTGTGCGCGCAACAAGGTACAGACGGTAAACAGGTATTCCTACAGAGGAGCGTACTCTTTAGTAGCCATAAAAACGCTACAACCTCTAGGAAGACTGTGGGATTTCGAGATACCGACGTCATTTAGTGCAGAACGGTGTAAACGCGTGGTAGAGAGAGTTTTGTTGGACTTTGCAGAGAGATGCCGGTTACGAGAGGTTTGCCTCTCGGCTCCTCTTGGCAACGATTATCCGGTTGTTAGCCGGCCGCACGAATCGATGGAAGGGGACGCTGTTCTCCGAGCCCGCTTTCGGCACGCTGTCATGCAACATGCAAAATCAGTTTTCTTAAGCCATGAGTCAATTTACTGCAATAGTCGAAGCTACACCTTTGTTCACAAGGCAGGATGTCTTATTTTATTATTATTTTTTATTAGCTTCATTGATTTTTCAGTTTTTTTCGCTCTGTTATTCACAGAATATATACTGAGAAAAAGTTGTTACTTGTCTAAAATTTTTAACTTGATTAAATTTTTTTAATTAAAGTACTTGTCCTATATAGCACAGAAACTTGCAGAAATATTGTTGCCAGATTGCTGCAACGTTGCAACAATGTTACTGTAAGCGCTGTACTGTATAGGTATGTATTTAAATTAACCCTCAGTATACACAGTGGGTTAAAACTTTAAACGATTGTATGTGTAATAAAAACAAAAGAATTAAAATCGATGCATTACAACCCTATCTAATATGCATTGTAAGCAATAGAAAACGTCGGATGAAAAATACTCAGACAGAGAGAAACTTTTTTGAAATGTGTACACTGAGAGTTAATTATATAAATACTAAAACTCTGAAAAATTAATAACTTGAACAATTTTATCGAGTTAACAATTCTCTTTCTCGGTGCACATTTAATCAAACTTGTTGAATTTATTTTGTTTAATTCCATACAGCACTGCATTACAAAAGCATTGCAAAATCTTGTTGCAACGTTCCAGCAATATTGCAGCAACGATAAAATGTTCTTTGCAGAAATATTGATATGTAATGTTGCAGTAACAACATATGTAATATTATATTATTGTTGCTACAATATTGTTGAAACATTGTAGCAATATTTTTCAAGGTTTTTGCTACGTTGTGCTGCATGGAACTTGAGCAAATTAATTTCGTCTAATTTAAGCATATTTGAGCGATTAATAAAGCAACATTTAAAAACTGCACACTACGTTGCCGTATTGTTCATCTGGCGTTTGTGGTGACAGGTTACGTTTTACATTACTGCGCGTATTTGGTAGACCGCAGAACGGGTTGCCGCGGCATCTTTATTCATGCACATTGAACCACGTTGTTACAATGTTTGCTTTTAATAGTATTTGAAGGAGCAGTATATAATACCACACCGCGAGCAGGCCCGTGAATACACAAATACCTTCCCCAAGAGCGGAGAGGTGCGTGCGTGGAGAAGAAGGGAGGTCCGCCCGCGGCTGGAGGCGCGACGTACGTTGAGTTATGGCGCAGGTTAATTATACAAAACATTCAATTATACCTCCCCACGAAACTCACACAGGCCCGGGCTCCGTCCACACGGGCGCACACACCGACTACGCGCGTATCCCAAAATCTTATCTGGCCGGGTTTGGACGACGTTATAGGTTTGCAAAAGTCGAGCCGACTGTGATCGGATCGGATCTCGATTGCTCGATGCCGCTTCTTCAGATGCTCTCTCTCGATGAGCGTTGAACTTACCGTCTAGGTGTACCTCCCAAGTGGTAGACGCAAATCGCTTTCCCACCTCTTCTTCGCGTGTCGTCAAAATAGAACAGGTACCAGGAAGAAAAAGCATGGTGACCCGTCTCATTCCTCCGCGCTCATCTCGAGAACCGATCTCGGCGAATTCTGTCGCGACCGGAGAACGTGTCGCCGTAGTTGCACGTAGTTTATCGATTGATCCCGTCCCGAAGGGACCATTTATCATGACCGGTAGATCCTCGGGATATCTTAAAACAAAAGCCACGGAAGAACGGGATGTCTTCCAGCGGTGAGGACGGTGGACGGGGGCGAGGCGCTCGAGAGGCAAGGTGGCGGGACCGACGTGGTTGCCAGGTCCCGACGTGGCGTGGGGCCTCACGACGAGCCAGGCACCGGCGGTGCTGCGGCGAAAGGGGAGGCTCATAACGCAGAGATTTTACGCGCCGGCGCCGGCGCCCCCCGCGGTCTCAGACGCCGCGACCATAATGCCGAAGTCGAACGAACGCATGGCGAACGACGGACCGGAGTATCTCCAGCGACTATCACTGGCGCCCCTCGTGGGTCCGCCGCCGCGCCGTTCCCTCCGACATTTAGAAATGTTTTTATTGATATGTTTGTTACATAATGTTCGGATCGCGGGACTTAACTTTTGACTGCGTTTGATCGACGTTCTATGAATTCGACTTTGTAACAGTATACTGCTGCTTTTAACTCAAACAGGATTAATGACGCCATTTAATATCTGTCATGAATTCGATTTTTTATTGCAGATCAATTAAAGAGAAGGAAACAGAGGGAGAGATGATGTCATATATCGTACATATTAATGAAAGATTTAAGTGATTTTACGAATTTTTTCTTAATTATTTCTCGTTGCTTTCTGATGTTGTCATTCAAAATGAAACGCTGTTCTATGAGTGATTACTGATGGACGCGGCAAGTTCCGCTCATCGAGAATTCTGTGCCGATCACACGTATTCGATTGTCATGTATCTATCGATCGTGAATAACGTCGTGGAGAAATCGTATTCGAAAATAATTGCGGTCGGTCATTAATAACTCGGTTTTATTAATAGCGTGCGCGCAATATCATTCTACGAATCGCGATACGGCTGGCACTTTGTTGGTTTTATACGGTTTGATTTATTCCTCGACCTTGAACTTTCGTGTCGCGGTAAATCGAAAGAAAAAACTGTCCGGCATAAGTTTGGTCGTTGTTGCCGTGACTACTAGATGCGAAGACTGGTTAAGTACGGGACAAAAACCTAGTGATGGACGAAGCCAAATTTGTTATATTAATTTTATCGCTTTGATTTATATGATTATACGAGTTGAATTAATATAACGTGAGAACATTTCCGCATACATATGCCAGAATGAAACTCTGTCAACATTGCCCATGACTTTGTAACATACTTGAAAATTAGAAACCGTATAATGAAATGGGATATCCGCGTGACTTTCTCGACGATGACAGAAAATTATGGATGCAACTCTGTCTCGAAAAATTATGACGTATACGTTTGCCACGCATGTCTTTACGTTTAATTTACCGCTAAGTTCTTACCGATACCGCTATCAAAATACATCTTCGTCGTATCGTGGCGAGCGCAAAAGAACGAGTAAATTCCATTCGCTCGCTCGCGCGGGAGATTGAGGATATTAATTTCACGAACGGTATCCACGCGGTATAAAATTTGTAAACGCCGACGACACGATGTGCTCCGCGAAATTATCGCGACCTCCGATAGACAATTACGTCGACGTTCTCTTTGCGACGATGACGTTAGGAATATATTCGCGCGGTGCATCTCGCCGCGGGATCGGGTCCAGATAAGAGCATCGCGCGGGACCGCAGACGCGAGGATTCTTGTACATTATACGTACAACCGGACCCCGTCGCGTCGTACCGTAAACCATGTTTTCCGCACTCCGAGCGCACGGCGCGCGCGTGTACGTCCCCGACGGGCCTTGTTTTCGCCTCGATTTGCGCGCGGTCCCCTACGCGCGAGCCATTACCATGAAACATCCACCAGGGTACAGGTAGGTAAGAGCGGCGAGGAATTCTCGAGACGCCTGGAGAGCCTCGGCTCGACTCCGACGCGACATCCCGAGAGTTTCCGTAGCACGCCTCGTAACAGGACCCGGGCCCCCGATGACCGTTCGGGAACTGACGCAATCGCACGGAGATTCACAGATCAACGGGGCGACTCGGTGCGCACAATCATGAAAACACCGTAAACGTGATATACACCGCGGGGCCCGGTCGAATACCGACACGATGGCGACGGCGATGACGACCGTGCGGCTACGGTTTCCCTCTCGATTTCTTCTTTGTTTCTCACATTCGAAACCTACCTATTCATTGTTTTATAGGAGCCGTAAAGATGTCAGGCAATTAAAAGATTCGTTTGATTTGTTGTGTGGGCGAGCGACGCGACGGTACGACCGGGTCTCGGGTGATGGTACATAGTTGTTCGCTGGTTGTGGCGATGGACGGCGCGTAGGTGGATGGTACAAGTAAGGTAGACTTGGAAAACGGTTACCCACGTGTGTACGGTATCGCGGGGACACCTGACATTGTACCATACTGTCGTCTTACAAAGGATGCCTTCAGCTATGCTCATAAACGTCCGCGATCCTGGGGTGATATACCGCGAGCTGTATATTACGTCCGTAACGGTTTCAGGAGGTGATTTCGGGGTAAACAGCCACCGCCATCCGTTTCACTTTGATATTGCCCATTTACCTTTCGTTTTGCGAGCCGCGCGTGCGATCGCGGATAGCTCGACGCGAACGCAACAAGCGATAAGCAGGGATTTCCCGGCATCTTCAAATCGCTTAATTTACGTACGCCCGTAAAGTCATTAGTCAGGCACTAAACAACGGCGGGCGATTAAACATCGGATATGAATATTCTGTAAGCTATCTCGGGAATGACCTGCGAAAAAAGTTTATTACGCGTATAAAGTTTGCAGTTATCGAGCAGGAAATCTTTTCGCGGAAAGGCCAGCCACATAAACGTTCACATAGTTGAAATTCTGTGACGTGATTTGCATTTCTGCTACAGAAATGCGAGTAAAGCGATACAAAATGGTTTTCCTTCTCCTTGGAAAGAATTCTCCCGCAAGATTGAATATTTTTCAAAAGCAGTCGCTCTTATCGCGGCGCCAATATAGGACGCTCCAATATCGCGCAAGTTCTCATGATAGAGAATTAGGTAGGTAAGATCCCGTGACCGGACCCGCCACGTCGCCGACGGATGAAACCATCGCGTGGCTTATTTAATTCCCGGATGGCGACGTAATCAATCTCCGCGGTAGACAACAGGCCGCATCTTTGCCTGCCACCGATGTTCCCGACTAGAAACCGCCGCGGCCCGATAGCATCTCACGAGAGAGGAGGAGGCTCGTGGTTACCTCGTCCCATGTTGACGGCGACGAGGGCGACGAGGACGACGGCAAGATGGCGAGGAGAGCCTCTTTCGCACAGGTTCAGACCGCGACGGACGTAAGCCGCATAGTAGAGAAAGCCCTTGAAGAAAGAGAACGAGAAAGGGGGAGCGATGGCGACGACGATATTTTGGTGGGAGATTAAAACAATGCGGTCGGTCAGATAACGCGGGTGTGACAGGTCTCCGCTGTATCCACGGGCCGTGGACTCGGACGGATCTTAACGAGAACCTCCTAATAAATAACAAGCAAGCTCGAGCTCGTTCTCGTCTCCCTTTCCCGCGCGATATCCCTCTCTCTTTCTTCTTTCTCCTTCTCTCTCTGGACTCCTTGTGTTTCGTGAGCCGCACAAGGATGGAGAGACCGAAGGGATGGGACCCAAACAGGCCCCGAACATGAAGATGGATGTGGTCCGAGGCGCCGCCGTCACCTGGCAGGCCTTCCACCAGACTTCCAGTTGTACTCCGTGGCGAAGAGAGCGGAGCCTGGCTCGACTGCGACACCTTGTACCTTGAGAGAAAAAACTTCCTCGGATGAACTCGCACGTGACGCGTATTAGTTAGAATTTGAGAGTAGAAAAGGTTGCCCAATTTATTAATTATTATTTATTAATTATCTTTTTGCAATACCCGCTTGCATATCGTGTAAAGTTAACACACTGGTTGATATTGCTTACCACTGTCAGTTTACATATGCATAATGCGCAGGGTCTATAAAGTTTAACAAAAATGTTATTGGTTTGTAATTTTTAATAACAATATGCTTTACTCAAGATTATTTATCTTGCGTACATTTATGATCTTTTTTTATAAGTCGTTCTTTTTTTAAAAGTCGTCCTTGGCTACTGATGATATGCGCGTAGTACGTTGTCGGTGCATCCTCGATACCTGCTTGACTCGGTAACCCAAGGGATTCACTTATCTTCCACCCGATCGTCTTCACGCATATTATACTCCGAGGAAAACAGCGCGAGTAAAAAAAAATCTAGAAGGATGGGCACATCCTGCACGGCAACTCGTGAGCTCTGCCGCGCGAATAACAGGATCAAGTTACCTCTTGGAAAAAGGAAAAGGGTCGTACGGCGTTTCTTAAGGGATCCCGACTGATGGCGGCGGCATCAGCCTCAAAGGAAGGGGTTAACCTATCGTTTTCCGCGAGATTGCACGCGAGACATTTCTTGGTAATCTTTCTTGGCTTCGTGCATATCTTGCACATTATGAAACGAACGTAATATTCAAAGGCGCTTGACAAGCCTATGTTTATCGACACGTTGCTCAGTGACAACTGACAACGCTGTGGTGAAAATTACACAGTAGCAACATTGATAGTAATAAGTCTATTTAAATGCGGCAGAGGATAAAATTGAAAGGAAATTCCTCGGCGAAGGTATTCCGTTTGTTTTCTCGGATGAGTAAATCGTGGCATCCGCGACTCCGCGTCGCGCGCACCGTTATTAAAAATCATGTCTCTCCGCTTCGAGAGGGCCCACCCTGTCTACCGATGGGAAACATAAATCTTCGCCGGATCGGATGATTGACGTCTATTTAATAGAAACGCAACTATACAAGGATGATGCGGAATAACATTAACTTGTCCGGGAGTCGAGGGGGCTGGTCTCGCCGCGACGGGTGGCCATTGTACTTCGTGGACCCCTGCGAGCCTCGGCCTTTTTCCCATTCTTATGCCTGCCAGCTCCCTCGTAAAGTCAAACGTTGACACTAGCCGCGGGACACCGACTTCACGGCCAAAACTCTTTCTGTCTCTCGTGCTTTCTCTCTTTTTCTTGCGATTCTTTTCTGTCGTTCGCTTCCTCTTTGCAACGTCCTCTCGCCCGCGAACGAGCTCTCTTCCGCAAATATTCTTATGCTTTCATTACCAAGCTCGCGAGCATCGACCAGGAAGAAGAGAATGTGGCGTCGCATCGACTTACGATCAAGGGTCACGGATTGCTTCCTTTGTCGAGCGTGTGGGAGTAGCGCAGTGAAACTCATTATAGTTAGAAAATATGTGCAACGATAACCGAGCAACGTAGGAGCGGATCCAGATCCTATATAGCGGTTACGTGAAATAATATCCTGCTGTCCGAGATTTCATCTGGTTTAATAATCACGTAGATAAACTTTTCGTGTTTGTACACGGAGAGGTTGATACTGTAAGCGAGAACTTATGCGCGTATGGGTGAAGATGAGGAGCGCTTGAGGAGATTGCGTGTACGTCAGTATATTGACCTCGAACTTACGTTATAAGCTGGAAGGGTGTTCTAACGGTTAATAATACTCATCACGTGAACGACTCTTGCCTATCGTCACTGTTTTCTTCCTGGTAGTTCACCGGTTATCCTTTTTCTGATGCGACTTTTACCGAGAAACCTACTCTCCGTTTCACAAAACTGCAACGAGAGTGAGAGTCTTGATAAAAGCGGCATGCATGCAACCTTATGCGAAACTTCGTAGAGTCTTAAATCCCGCGGGCTAAGTTTATCGCGCTGTGCACGTGAATGGGGCACTTTCGGTATCGTTCGTTAAATTAGGAGGTTTATGGGTGCATTAGCAAACTTAACGACCTAATCAGAGTAGCACGGCATCAGAGAAGCCGCGACGGAATAGACGTGAGCATCTTGACACAGGCTCGACGCCTCGGGTCAACAATGTCTTTTATCCTCGCCGATTTTCTCCCGTTACAGCCCACGAGAGATTAACTTTACATGTATAGTTCAGCTTATTCTCTCTTTCATTACTTCATTAGATTGTAAAAATTTCTCTAAATTATCGTTCTTAAGTCATTGGAGGAACGTCAAAGTAACGGAATTAATTTAACGTTCGCGGCACGCATATTTGTTTTACGCGGTGAAAAAACTTGACAAAAGTACCCCTCTTTCTTATACCTGCTCCAATAAAGTACTCGGTAACATGATACCGGTCAACGTGGTCCGGCGAGATCCTAGTCGTACTTTAACGTCAGCCGCCCCGCGATGCGGCCCGGAGGAGCTCTACGGCCGGCCACGAAGAGCCTTAAAACAAGAGGAATACGAGACGCGAATAAGACGAGGCGGAGGTAGCAAAAAGAGTGCGACGAAGAAAGCGGAGGAACGGGCAACACGGGGTTTACTTTTCGCTTCGTCGGCGAGATCAAGGTGGCGCCACGCCTCCGGACCGCCTCCTCTAATCATCGACTCATTACTCATTAGTACTAATGAGCCACGCGCACCGTCTGTACCTACCTGACTAGAGGTATAACACCTAGGAAAACCCTGGCCGGGGATAGCTGGCACACAATAGCTCCTGTCGAAGTACCGAGCCATATCTAGGAGCACCTCTCGCCGCTTGTGAGGATGAGACGTGCACGCGAGCCAGGTAGAACACGTGCACGGTCCATATTCGTGGGATCAATAACGCCGTATCGGTTACGTCGTGGAGTCGTTTTGCGAACGGTCAGGTGACGATGATTAACGACAACGCTAATGGAAAACGTCTCTGTCCGTTTATTACAAAGTTCCGGCTGACCGCGACTTCAACGCGCGCCCAAATTCCTGAGGAGATGACCGCAGTCACGTTTCACTAAAATTCAGGGTACAACTCGGCCTGTGGAATCTCGCTACTGATGATTCAGTCGGAATAACACGGTCATCCGTGAAAGTTGAATGTCGCGGGTGACGTAGTCGTTAAGAGATCCATGTGAACGCACTCATCCTTAGACACTAAAAGAAAAAGTTTAGTAAAAATAGTCAAGTATTAAAATGTATTTAATTTCAATTAAATACATTTTCATTAATGTAACTAAATATTTAGTAATTACGTTAATAGTAACTCTCAATACAGTAATAGTAGCCTAACTAAATATTTGATTATATTAACTAAACTTTTAATTGAAATTATTTTACGAAAACTTATTAACTTTCGTCTAGGCTTTATCATTGTTACCAAACTTTTTTTCAAAGTATAACATTCAGCGATGTATGCAACATTTTGTATACACTGATAAAAATACGCTTGAGATATGAACGCGAAAAATTGTCTACAAATACTAAAATTAAATTTTTCTTGTATTTCAATAAATTTATTCTGATGATCCGCGATATAATTTTTGTGTCGTGAGTGGCTCTTGCCGAACAAATTATCGGATCGATTAATCAATCAAACGACTTTTACAACATTGACGTAGAATAGGAAATAGTAGTCATTTGTTGTGTATCTGTGTCCACATTTACGTTTCCAATCTCGCAAGTGTGATCCTTTACTGCGTAATGCAGCGAAGGGGATGATTTTTGATCCTCTCGTACTCGGAACACCCCTGGTTTCCCATAAAACAAGCCATGACATCGTGCCCAGTGAAGCGACCACGTGTGACGAACGCTCACACAGAATGCGTTCAGAGCTGCGTCTCGTTACATCCGTCACAGCCGCCGGCCCGTAAAATTGGCGCCACCTGCCACCCTCTCAGAATCCGGCTTCCCGTTGCTTGGTGGAGATTCTGACTCATCCCATCGCCGCGAAGTATTTAATGCATTTATAATACGCGGCTTAATGACCCCTAGCCTAACCCATCATCTTCAGCGGAATTTATTACGAATCCAACAACCGCCTTGTGCGCGAAAGAAATTCGTTTGCGTTATTCATTGACTTCCCCTTTGCCTGTACATTATAACTGGCGAATCTGCGGTTTCTTTTTGTACTTGAAAAATATATGCGCGATCATTTTGAATCCGTCGACCAATAATTGAATGCTAAAGTTCCTCAATCTTGGTTAATAAGTAAACACGAAGAATCCTTAGTGATCCTTGAAGAGAGAGAAAGAGAGACAGTGTTTTGTCCTATTTGATGCTGGAAATGACTTAATTAAAGTAACCGAGTTTAGGCGTTCATTTGTTTTTAGCTTAAGGGAATAAGGAATCATTACATTACATTAGTCCGGTTAGCCCCGGAGGGGAGTCTGGCGTCGGAGTTGCGAGGGTAGACAGGACTTGATGTACAAAATATAATGTGATTGTTTCCGAACCAACGGCCGAGCTGGGGGGATGCTCCGCTGGCGATGACTTCATCCCCATCTGATCACTGTTTTCTATCTCAGAAAGCCGTGCGCAGTGGACCGATGTCTAAAGTGACAAAATAATAGCAGATACACTTCGATCGCTCTTCTCGGTAAAATGTTATTTTACGTGTAAAGCGTGGGTAAAACCGTACATACGTTGATATACATATAATATTAAGACTAAATCACTGATCTGCTGTTTCTTTAAAATAATGCATAATAAATAATGTACGATTCTTGTTTTGTACTTAATAATTATTTCAAATGTAATGCTCGAGATCAAAAACTAAATCAGTATCGAGAGCGCGAAAACTGGAATTTTCTTTAGTGTCTTCCTGTAAAGAAAACGCACTGGTAAAGCCAGAGGGGACTCGGCTGATCGGCAAGAACAAAGCTCGCAGATAGGCCTAGTCACATTGTCCCGCGGCTGTTTCGTGTCCGTTTATTCCGGAGCAGATTGTCCGACGCGCATTGTGCCGTTTGGTGTTCTCGCTGTGCAGCATTGGCTCCTCTATCGCCAACTGCGAGGAAAGGATTACCAGAGAAATCCTTTAATGGCATTGTTGGTATTTGAATAACATGAAATATGATACGAGATCAGGCCTAGCTCCTTCCTCGCTTCCTCCATCCCGTTTGCTTTCTATGCTCGAACTTTGGGGATCCTTGGGTGTAGGATTACGGCGCTGTTCTACGCGTTGTTGTTCGCCCGGATTAATTGTTGGCAGCTTGTCGATGGACATCACAGCACAATGGCGAAAAATGTTTGTGGAACGTTAGTATTTGCGCGATTTCAGTCGGCGATAACGGTAGACTGCATTTCCTATATGTGTTAAAAAGAATAAAAATTTCCTAGGTCCTAATTATAAAAACAATGATTATATAATTGAACTCGACTATTAATAGAATGCAAAGGTTTGTTTAATTGGATAATAAGACAGAGAATCTTTTTTCCTCTCCTTCTCTTACGTTAGATAGAAATCGACATCGATTTAATCTCCTGTCGCCTGAGGTTGTCTTGCCACGAACCGCCCATTTGTCGAAGAATACACACACAATACTAATATTTTTATAATTTACGCTGATTTAAATTCCACCCTCTATGATCAAATTTTTTTTGTACCTTTGCTACAGATTAATCTTACAGATAATAATTGGTTAAGAAGCATAACTGTTTAATTATTGTCCACGTTAATTTTAAGAAAACAATATTATGCACATCCATCTTATATATTTCATTACACATAATTTAAAAAATAAAATACCTTGTTAAAACAAATTGTTAAAAAAATGTCTGAATAAATTAGAAAAATTATTAGAGGTTGTTTTCTGTCTACGATTGTATTATTGTGCGAGTTAGCGAAATATATAGTGAATATTTATCAAAAGTCGAACTGTTTAAATTAGTCGCGGAGAAGCATTAACTTGTTAACGGCGTCTCGTACGTGAGCGACTACTGGTCATGCCGTCTACGTGACTATTATTTTTGTTGAAGAACGTCCATAAACCGGACACTTTAAAGGTTTAGCAGGCACTATAGTATATTTGGTATTCACGGTGTTGGAGTACGTGCGAACGAGAAACGAATACGAATCTCCCTTTCGCTGCGATTAAAAAAAATTTATTTTTACCACACGAGAGGATGGATAATATAACTTGAAACCCAAAGTCTCATATAAGAAAGATGATTTGTATAAGCGACACTCGTGAAACATCTGTGAGATTTAAAATTTTAGGACTAACGTGACACTTGGACGCATTTTAAACAGATATATCTAACTATAGTTCAGTAATTAATTTAATTGAAAATGTTTAATAGTCATCTCTAAAATTTAATATTTTTCTGCTTGCAGGTGAGTACATAGATACGTTACACAACAATCGCTCGAGCTCTGTCCTGCAGTTATCGGTGAGTACATTAGTTATCGCAAAACGAGGTGTTTAACGATGTAAAGTTAGGTGCCACGTGTATAAAGAGCCGTGAATGTTACGTAGTTACAACCGACACTCAAGGCGTGCTCTTGTACACACACACACAGAGCTCTCCATAAAATAGTTCGGTAGTCATCGTCTTTGAAGATACAAGCGTAAACAGACGATACACTTGACGTGGTTGAAGAACGACGGTGGTCGGAAAAGAACGCGAAAAGGACTAGGAAAAGGGCGGAGAAAAAGTGGAGAAAGGGACGGGAGAGGAACGGGGATTCATAGGACCCGCAGTGATAATTCAAGCGAAAGGATGCATCAATCCTGCGGGCCCTCCGCCTCTCTCATCCCGCGGCACTCTTCCCCGTCCAGAAATAGAGTGATGTTCGTAACGCCGTTTCTCTCGCCGTCCCTCCTCTCGTTGGCGTTCCCACAAACTCGGCCGGGCCTCCCCCGGGAAAAGCCGGATGACTGCCGATTATTCCCGCCCGCGCTCCACCGGAACATCCCCCCCTATACGCGTCATCGTGCAGGGCGCACTTTGCAAACATAAATCTCCGCTGCGTACAGGCACACGCAGGGGTCGACGCCACCCCCGAAACTAATCGAATTCGGATTCGTGCCGATTTGACGTGATGCATTCCGGTTCGTTCGAACGCGACAGGTTGCCACGGATTTTATCGAGAAAAAAAATAATACGCGTCATTTAGCCAGGCTTTGAGTATTACGTAATTAAGTTCTTGCACTTTTTAAATATGGTAACACTTAACATTTACACAGCTTTAGCAAATGTTTATTGCTCTCAGACATAATTTCTTTGTCACGCCATCAAATCTGTTTAGTTATAAATGTTAAGGCAGTAATCTATAGCTTTACTGGCCTTTTTTCATATATTTATGCCATTAAATCGAAGAACTTTTTTATAGCATATTGTTAGTATGGCATAGTAACTCATAAAAAAAATTTAAACAATTAATAACTTTGAATATTACATAATAATGAAACGCGTGATCGAAGAAGAAAAGGATTTAATACGACGCGAGTTAAAAGAGATCAATTTATCGCGGTGATAGATTGTGTCACGCGTGCACTTAGGCCGTCCTTTACCCCTTTCAGTATTAACGATATTACGGAGGTCGCGCAGCAGTCCGCGGGGAGGACTATTAAATTTCTTCGCCCTGAATTAGAGGTAAAGGCACAAAACGTTTTCGCACAACCTCTATTAGCGTCACCGTCGCGAATATAGCAGCCATGTTATGAATACACTGTATTTTCGGAATTATTTATCTTTTAATCCCGCGTAAAAGCTCGGTTTATTGGGGTACACCTCCCCGAGTGCGATAAAACTTTTCTCGTTGCGCACTGCTGGCTATCATAACAGTTGGTCCCTAGGCGTTTTATCGGATTGAGTACCGCCGAGGTGGCGATCGTTTGTATCAATTTGCCACGAGTTACAAGAATCTACTTGTGAATTATATCGCGAGTTCCTCCAAGTTTTTACGGAATTGCGTTCTCCGAAAAATTATGGTGCCACGTGGCGAAGTCATTTGCACGGTTCATCTTCTTTTCTTTAATGCAAATTTAATGCGCTCCGGTTTAGTACAATTAGGAATTTGAAGATCCAGTAAATTTAAAATTTTGAATTATTCTGTCTCAAATTTGGGCACGTATAAAAAAAAAATAAGAATGTTTCAAACAATTGTAAAATCGTATTTTGGAATATTGAAAGAGCGTATCAGAATGTTTCAAATTTCTTAGAGTCTAAAAGCCCTTTGAAAAACATTAGAATTAAGGATGTATGAGTTGTACCTTAAAACATTATCAAAAATATTAAAATATAGAGTATTCTAGTATTACGTTTAAGAATCTGTAAAATTTGAGCAGAATTTGCTTATTAGTTTAAAACTTATTTAATTTGTTGTTTACTCTTGATGCTTATGTAAAATTGCATTTTACAGTATTTATAAATTGGTAGCATTACCAATTAAATCAAACTTTTTATATATACTAATAAAACTTTAATAAATATTTGTTTAAAAATTCATTTAGATCCGCTTACTCATTTAAAAATTTTTTATTAAAACTGTAACAAAATATAGTATTTTTAGCTGCAAAAACTATTACACATCAAATTTTTTATTATTTTCTTCTTTGCAGCTTGTTTCAGGGATAAAATTCGGGCATTCGCGACCAACGTTTTTTGTTGACGAAAAACCTTCAGTTTTTAAATTCGATAATTTTTAACTCGCATTGTATAGCCAAAACATCCTGATTACTTGACATGGATTTGTTAATAAAATTCGAAAATGTTGCGCTAAAATCTCACCATTCTACCGTCAATCAGACATCAAAATCTAAAAACGAAGTCGAAAGTTGTCGATTTGGTTAACATTGATTTTTTCCCTCGTACAAAAAAAGCGCTCGCGTTTCTCCCGGAAGTAGCGGCACTTAATAGCGCATGTGTCTCTCTCAGGGAAGATCACAACAAAGTTACCACTTCGAAATTTAAAGGCAGTTTGCATTCGGGGACTCTCGCGCTCTCCACGCGTTCCCATTTGATTTATAATAGTAAAACGCGTCTCGAGACACATTTGGGCCCTAATAGATTTCGGACAGCGGCGCGTTTAGCGGGGAAGAGTCTCCCTCGGTATCCAAAAAAGAAGCGACTTTTCGTAGAACAAAGCACGCCGCCTCCGCATGCATCGGGTGGTTGTCTCTCTTTCTCTTTCATCGGGACGTTAACCAGATCACCGGATGCCCGGGACACTTTTCTCACCCACTCGACGGTCGTTATCTGCGCCATTCGGAATCGGGCGGCCATAAAACGAGACCTGTTTCGTGCACGGATCTTATTGAAAAATCCCATTAATTTCGCATTCCTCGGGGCAATAAAGAGCACGTCTATCGACGAACGAATTCGGTACGTGCTTATCGCGAGCCGCCGCTGGTGAAATGCGCCCGCCGGAGGTAGGGGGTGAGGAGGAATTGACGTATCCAATGTGCGGACCGTAAGAAAATCATTTATCGCGGTGTGTTACTTTGTAAGTTACTTTTACCGTCCGGCAGACTTCGTCGTGCCGGTAACCGATGCTCGTTAAACCCGTACGTAAAGTGCTGTGATTATTGCCACCGCGATAACACATCGCGTCGAACTTCATAAAGGAGAGATTACCTAACGGCTCGGCTTATCTTATTAACCCTCGATATACCTCTTGCGCTCGTTTCGCTTATCTTCCACGTTAATATCGAGTCACTTATGCCAGATGCGAGTCTCTCGTCGCGGCTCTCACGTGTGGGTGATTGTGCGTTTCTCGCTGTGTTGCGTGCAACCGGGCGTAATAATGTAGTCGCGGTAGCGTGGACGTGGGTTTTAATAGTCGATCGCCGGGCTCTTCGCCGATACCTCGAAGGAACGATCTCGTGGGCTCAGTCTCGAGGTCGATTAGACCCATATATTCCAATTTTTACAGTTCTTCCGAGTTCAAATCTCGATATTTTCACACAGATTTATGAGAAACGCAACTCTGGCTCCGTCAATCGTTCACAAAATTGCGCTTTGATTGAAGAAAATTTCTTTTTTTTCGGAAGGATTATATACACGGAGATTAACGTAAGCTTTCCAGAGCGTGTCAGAATGCTAACTCGATTTCACGTTGCACGAAACGCTACCCTTCGCGGCAATCTCGCGTGCCGACGACGCGACGTTCCGACGCACATTCGAGGCGCGCGCTGGTTCCTTCGCCGTCCTCATCAATGTTGCAGGTCAGCACGCAATGACCCTAGCCGACACGGTCGCGATACACTAAGTGGTTTTGCTCATAAAGCTGTAACGGCTTGGTAGGATAATGCCTGGTAGTAAGTGCTCTTAAGTTACGGGGGTGAGTACCGCGGGTACGAGAGCGCACATGCGACCCAAAAGGAAGAGCAGTCTCGTCGCAATCGCGAGTACTTTCGTCGCAAAACAAGTCAGATCATCGCGAATCCTTTGATATGGCAAAATGAACCGAGCGCTGTATGAATATAGGGGAGGGTTGTTAAATGCGCATCGATGGCTTTTAAATCGTACTTCGTCAATATATTATATGTTTATTTAACATAAGTATTTAACATATGTTTATTTAACATTTATCACAAAGATGTGAAATAAATGAGAAATGAGTAACATGGACAAAAATTGATCAACTGGTTGCATCTTATCTCGTGTATGCTAACAATACTTTAAAAAATTAAATATAAATTATGTTGAGGTTTAATCAATTTATGCAGTTAAACATAGCCGTGTAATTTTATACTACTGAATTTTTTGACATTTTTGTAAAAGAAGGTTTATTGTAGGTGTATTGTTTATATTATATATTATATACAGAATATTATATTATTTTTTTTGCAATTGTTATCAAGATTAAATTATACATTTTTAAAAAATCTATCAAGTTTTTTAGATCATGTCATAACAAATTTTATTGCAGTGAATAATATTAATATAAGACTGATAAGTGGTAATACAAATAATAATTGGTATAGTTGGTATAATTAATAATCGAATAAAAATATATTAATTATAAAAATGAATTCAAACCAGTTTTATTTCGTCATTACCTTTTTATTGTTATTTATTAAATGTTTGATCCTTTTTTAGTAAATTATTAATAAAATAAGTATTGGTTAATGATTTCTTATATTCTTAATTTTTTTTAATTTATAAATTGATACCTTCAAAAGCACTACGATTTAGAGAAAGTATTAGAAACTCCGTGGAGGTCTTGGTAACCGGTTACCTAAAACATGCTGCACCTTGTTACAAGAATGCAATAAATTAATTTGTTATTACTAAAAAGTTAAACATTGCAGCAATAGATACCTGAAACATCAAGCTGAAATTTTTAACGTTTATTTATGTATAAATTAGTATTTACAAATGTAAATAGGAAATATAATAAAAAGTTAACTCTGTTTCTTAAGTGGTATGCATTTAGCAATTCTCTCTTAAAAGTTTTTAGGAGAAATCAACGTTTAAAAATATATTATTTAGAGAAGTAACCGAGATATCTTTGTTTTTAACATTTTTTTATTAACTACCTGGCACGCACAGCCGGTTCTAGTCTCTCGGTACTTCACGATTAGAATTTATCGTAGCGTCGTGTTAATGGATTCTTACGCTGAACTTCCGAATTTATAAATGGTCTCTACGAATGTTATATGTGAATACATTAAAGACTGACAACTATTCCGTACACATTGCTAATAGGTATCGGACGATAGAGTCCGTAAATTCGGACGATTTATGCAACACTTTTCTTTCTCGGTCTTCCTGAGATGTAAATTACGTGTTTGTTCACAATTTATTGAATGTAAAAACAAAATACTTCGCGATACCGAAGACGATATTTACATTTTCCTACCGACACGATATGCGAGCGCAATTTGGGCGGGGTCAACTAACGCTCCCGCGTTATTTTTACAATCTCGTTTCGGCGCCTCCATCGCGCGACAGCTCTCGTGGTGTCTCACAAACTCACGCGTGCATAAAGAGAGGAAAAAATTTGACGGACGGTATCGCGTTACCGCGGTAGGTTAGACGCTTTTCTCTTCCTTCTCTTCTTTTTTTCATTTGGAAGGGACGCTCGGTCGAGGGCCTAATAAAATTGAGACACAACGAGAGTATGATGAGTTGCCCAAAATTCGACCTGACACATAAGCGCTTGGGACTTTGAAGGCTGAGATATAAAATATACACGGGTGTATCCGCCTCTTTGGTGAATTAAAAATTCCGGCGTAGCTGAAAGAAATGAAAAAATCCGCGTATGCAGGATGTAACTGGATCAGTGGGCCGAAATTTGCAGACGTACATGTGTCAGATAATTTGGAGTAAATTCTTTTACGAGATGTAAATTTCATTGATTGCTATCATCTTCTGCAAAAGAAAGATACAAGCTTCTTTTCGATTTATAATAAATAAGAATGGATTTTATACGAAAAAAATTAATATGAAATTAAAACTAATATATTCTACTTAATAATCATTGTTTTATTTATGAACAAGAATATAAAATTTTTGGTAAACTTAAATACATAGATGTAACTTGTTCACATGAAGAAATTTTGTATAGTTTCACCAAGAAAAATATATTTATCTTTATTCAATAATTATTTTCATGAATTTTAAGAAAAAATCTAGTAGTAAGTAACAATGTATCTTCAAACCAAGAATTAGAATTGTTCACACCATTATTATCAGAATAATTATGTTTTGCTATTTACATGACTATTATAATTATTGAAATAAAAATATATAATATTTTGCATTGTAATTTAAAGTTGCCAAACTCTTTAAATAAGTAAATATTCTTATAAATATTCTTGTTTATGTATCCGACAATGATTATTAATTTGATACAAATTTTTATTCGGTGGTCGAGTTGACTAAGACACCCGCTCCGGAATATCGAGAGGTCCCTGGCTGGAGGTGTTATTTCTTGCAACAAATTTTTTAGTTTTTTTTTTTTAGGAGAAAGGATTCTCACATTTGGATGCTTGTTAGCATCAGTTATTATTAAATTGAATTTCAATTTAATATCGTGATATTACTATTTCTTGTTCAACTTGGAACTGTGTTTTAAAACTGCAAAGTTATTTGGCGTGCAGTTTCGTGAACTTGAAAAGGAATATGAAATCACACAATAAATATCAGCACTCAAATCTAACTATGACCTATAAGGCTTTCCGTTTAATATTGCGTTTTCACATATCGCTCGATATTCTCTATTTAATATGATTTATAAATTTTTATCTGTGCATTATTATCATATCTGGTACATATGTTTATTTCTCGAAGAGGCCGATCTAGAAAATCTTGCGTTTTAACCACGAAGAAGATAAAAGATACTCCGCGATCTCGAAACGCTCGTTAGCTTCTCTATGGAAATCGTCGAGAGACAAACGTCGATCGCGTGGCGTTCGACCATTCGCGTCCCGATAAACGCAAATTACAGATGTATAATGTACAGTAATCCCGTTTCAGTCTCAGCGTATCCTCGCGACAAGGATCGTCGTCGACGAATCCTTACGGTCGGTCGAGCTAGGCGGAGAGGAGATTCTAATGAGAGCTCACTCACTCTCTCGCGAGATAAGCGTCGCGGTCGGGTAGCCCGTAACACGACGCATTCGTCCGTGCATTCCTGTCCGGTTTCCTTCTTTTCTGGTCGCCCCTTTCCCCCCTCCCCGCACCCTTCTTCGTTCCCAGTACTCTTTCGTGCGCCGCAGCATCCACCGCGTCTGCAGTACAGCTCTCTTTCCCCATCCTCTCAAGTCGCATATCTCTTCAGCTTTCGTTTCCTTTTCGCTGTTTCTTCTCTCGCTCCTACCTGTTCGCAGGTTTCTCCCCTCTTCCGCCGCTCGCTTCGCCATCGTCCACCCCCGGCATCTTTTGTCTTATTATTTTGTCGGCGCGCGCGGCCGGCAGGTATACCTCTCCTTCTACACGGCACTCCTCTTTCTCTCTCTTCTCTCTGCCGCGATCCCTGCATATAAACATCGCGGCTTTATCTGAACGTTTTATAGCGGGAGAGGTTCATGCCGGCCGAGGAGACCAACCGGGATCACCCCGAAGGAGGAGAGCCGAATCAGTGCCCGGCTCTCTCGTACCAGGCACTCGCGCGCGGGCGTGGAGCGAAGATCACAGCCTACGCTTCTTCGATTCTCTCTCTGTGTGTTCCTCCCTCTGTCCCTGTCCCTTCGCCAATTATGTTCGCTTTCGCGGATTTCTTCTGCCTTTGTCTCGCGCTGCCTCGCACGATCTGCGCCGAATTCGAAAGACGGAGCAACCGATGCAATGATAAAGCGTCCTCGCGGCCCCCCTCATAGGACACTGTAAAGGAAAAGGAAAAGAAGGACCGAAGTTATTTGCATGCTGCGACCAGATCTCTCTTTCTTCTCTTTCCTCTCGTTGTTTCTCCTCTCTTCTTGCAAATTTTTTCCGCATGCAATACTTAAAACGATCATTTATTCAGTAAATGATGGGAAAGGGCAAAATATTCCTTCTCAACATGAGATAAAATTTTGCTGCTTTATAAACGCGATTTCTAATTTTCGTTAAGTTGAATATCGTCAACGGGGAGATCTACTCTATTCATCGCGGAATATCCATTTTGTGTTATGTATTGCCGATCATACATCTTAAACAGAAATAAACTCACATGAGCGACACACACTGTCGTTACTAGCAGGTAATGATTGAGCTACAAAAATGTGATAAATGCGAGATCAATATCACGAGACGGTAGTATTAATAAGCTTAGGTATAATTTAATTGACAGCGGTCGTATTTTATTATCGCTGGTGTCGCCAGCGTGCCTAACGATTAAGTTTGTCGTTATGAATAATAATTTATTGTAATTGCGCCGCTTCTAATCAGTCATAGCTTTTTTTGTTATTCTTGCGTTTTACAGAGCGGTCGCCTGTCAGCCACCTTGAAAGTTACGGTGATAAACCGATAAGCATGTAAATTTGTTCATACAAGTTGTCGCGCATTCGGGTCGAATTGCAGCCGTCTCGCAAAGTTACGATGTGCAACCAGCACGTGATGTTTGAAATTAAAAAAAAAAAAATCATTGCGAGGTATTCGTGAGAAGAATCTTATTATTTGCCGTGAAACGTAAAGTAAATCTAATAATATTGAAATTTTTATTTCTTTTGTGCACTTGATACGATTTAATGAACGATATTAGAACAGGATAATCGAGAATCATTACATAAAACTAGCAAAAGAAGCTGATTTTTTCGTGTGAATAGAATATACAGCTTTGGTCAAAAGTATTAAGCATACTTTTTTATTTATTTGGAAACATTTCCTGTTGGTTACTGCACGGAGAAAAAAAGCATCAACATTAGCCTAATTGGAAATATTTTCAATAACAGTATTAATGAAACAAAAAGACTAAAAGTAAAGGCAATAACAAATATAAATGAATAAAATTTAATTGAATTGATTACACATATTAGCGACACGGCCCGTGATTCGTTTAATTGAATTAAATTACGTTTTAATTTATACGTTTTTTTTCTCAGTGTAGCATTATACATGAATTTAATGAGTTCTTAAAACAAAGGATAATTCAATAATAGTGGTAATAATAGTGGTAAAAGATTTATGAATAAATAATAAAAAATAAAAGTACCTAATACTTTTGACGAAGGCTGTATGTTTTTTACAAGATATATTTTTTCTCTTGAATAACACGTTACATATATTCAATGGTCTTGCGCGGAACTGTTATCAGTGTAAATTCCATTTCTTTACATATTATCATACAAATCAACATATATTCTTAACGTTTCTTAATGTTTCTATGTTTTTGAGATATAATTCCAAGTAATTCGTGAGAGTAACTCGTTTTACTTGCTTTACTGGTTTTAATTGCGGATTTAATTACTACTCGCTAGTTGATCATTCTTGCTAAAAAAATAAAAGAAAATAACTGCATACATACCAGATCAAGGTCTCGACATTGATAATATTCTCATTTATATAACTTGCATGGTTTATGACTGTCTTTATATAAATAACGTTAATTTTTCTATGTTCTTTTAAACTCGCATTTTGTTGCCTTTATATTTGATACTTTATTTTTATTGACCATCTTATTTTATTGATGCAAGCAACCTATGCACAATCTCTAATTTATGCTGTTTAATTATGATGACGTACATCTCTTTTATTGTAAAGGGCAGTCCTTTAATTTAGGTTGTTATCCTCTTAGATTTATTTATTTTCTAAAAACTCAATTTTGTCTTTTATTTTAATATTACGTGAAATTCTTTTCTAATTAGTATTCCGATGCATAATAATTTCTAATGAGCGAATTTTTACGGAACAGAATAATAAATTTTTTAATTTTTTTTTTAAATTGGTTAAATCTGTTTTCATTTTATATTATTTCAAACCTATGTCAGATTTAATTAAAAAATTTATTCCAATACAGTCGAGTTATTTCAAACTATTAGAAAATTGCGCAGTCCTATTTGATAACAAAAAAATTTGTAATGCGCAAAGTCCTGACAGTCATAAACTGGTTTAGAAAGATGTAGGAACAAAATCCTAAAGTTTCAGGTTTGTCCTTTATTTTCTCTAAGAAAATGTAGTTTCCGTGTATAGGGTTGTTATACCAGTTGCTGAACAATCGCCAATGAATGACCGTTTAGAAAAACTAATAAAATAATAAGGCTACAAAATAATAAACTGCGAAATTAATTGATATCGTTGAAATCTAATTTTCATGCAGATTTTATTAAAATGTAATTTTTTATTTGAAAATGTAATTGTATTAAGTTATTTTATGTTTGTTCATTGACTGGTCCAATTTCTTATTTGTTCATTGATTGGTGCAGTGACCCTATAACAAATTAATTCAGATATGATGTCTCCGTCAGATCGTGAGATCAGCGCTGATGCTAAAAGATTTATTCGTACATCAAAGACGGAAAATTTCGTCCATTACTTACAGAGGCCAGCTGCAAAGATTGCACGCAAAGACAGGAATATTTGAAGTTTCTCTGATGCACGTATGGTAAACACGGTTATTAGTAATTGTTGTTTGAACGAATGCCAGTTGTACGACCGTTCGTGCCAGCTGAGATGAGTCTTTACAACTGACGCGCGGTCTCAAATCTATTGCGCGTGCGAAATCATTTGTTACTTCCGTTTAGGCTTTTAGTAAAGTGTCTTTGAAACATGTGCTCGCGCGGCGGCTGGCTGGAGAAATACGCCGTAACATCCATTAATTGAACACGATCTCGCACGAGCCTCGTTTCGCAAGACTGCCTTACGTGTTAACCATCGCCGCGCATTTAGCTTGCAATCTAATGAGTTTATTTCTGTCATGATTGCTCATATCACTACTTATTTTATTATTTTAAGAAAATTGCGACTCTTTCGCGCCGCGTTTGTGAAGAATTAATTAAATATTTCTGATTGTAGCTCTATATTTTTGAGAAAGTAGTGTATTGCACTTTTCTTATACAATGTAACGACATATTTGCTGTTAATTATCAAGCTTGCAAATTCATGTGTGCGTACAGTTCCGTAGTAGCCAGATACATGATAATATTTTATGAAATAATAGCTTATTCGTAACTTTACCCTTGCGCCTCTATAACACTTAAAAGACACGTAATATAATTCTCAAGAGGCTATTTGGTTATCAATCTAATGCATTTCTTTTCCTTACACGAGACAATCTTCGTATACGAGGGACGGTGCTCTTCTTCATGTTAGAAGTAGCTGTTTAAAACCTGCCCGGTCCGCCGCAAGTTATTACGTAGGCCGTAGGCCGTTACGACTATAAGTTTGCGGTAAAACATTGAGATAAGGCTCAATTAGCTTATCAAAAAGGAAGGTAGTTAAGTCGAAAAACAAGAAGGAATGACGTACGACAGTAATTATCGACTTGTGTCGAAGGGAAACGAAATCGCCGAAAAGATAACCGTAAACTTACGCTATTGTCATAAAACTCAGATATAATTTTTGTAACTTTTTGCAACGGTAACTTGCATTTTTTGTACGTATCGCGAGGGAATAATTTTGGCGCTTTAAATAACAGTGATGGAATCAAGTTCAACGTGTACTTAATCAAATTTCATTTTTTTAGGTTTTGAGTAATATTCGTAAGAAATAATATTTCATTATACTATATTTGCGAAATAATTGATATCGACTAGTTACTTTTGAATTTTAGAATAAGTGAGGATTCGAAATGGATTTTTAAGTAATTTCTATCATAAAAATCGAATCATACGTAATTGGATTTTTTACAAATACTCGACTCCCAAAAATGAAATTGTTACTAAAATATTAGGAATAAATATAGAAATAAAATTTCTAGTAAAATACTCATAAACAATTCGAACACGTATATTCCAGATTCGAGTCCACTTGAAAGTACTACATTTATTTTTTTAAGTTATCATAGAAACCACGCAAGCAGATTTGAATAGAACTTACTGAGATACTTAATCCCATCACTATCAGATAGTTTGAAAAAAGCGACGAATGAGGCAATTCCAAGTCACACACGGTAAAAAAGAACATGTGGAAACACTGAATACATGTCCAGTTTTCCCGCGACGATCGCCGGGCGGATCGCGATAACTTTTGCCGTCGCTAGGCGTCGTAACACGCGAAAAAGAAGTTGCGCGTGCACGGCGTTCCCCAGCGTCTCGTTCTCACCTCGATGCCCCATTGGCGATGTAAACGACAAAAAAAAAGTGTGAGAGCTGTAAAATTTACGAGGCCTAACTCCGAGGCTCTCACCGTCGCGCGTTCGTCGCGAGCGAAACGTTTAACGATCGTCGCGCGGCGACTATCGATGGGGTACGGCGATATTTACGACGACCGATTTTTCGGGTGGCACATACTGAGAGGGGTAAGGAGTGGGTGAGTATGATGTGTCATCAACCGAGACGCGAGCAGGCTTCCATATAAATAGTACTATATTTCACATTTCGTTACAGTTCAATAAATATCTTTCAAGTTTTATATTTACATAGGCGACGGAGGTCGCGCGAGGGACTTAAGAAAGAAACGACGAACCCTCAACCGTGGTCGCGATCACAAAAGCTCTACAGTACGTATATAGTAATCAGCATGTTGAGAAAACATTATCAAAGCTAATCCAGTCGCGTCAACTCTTTAAGTGTCATGGCAGTATTTGCAGTCTTAGGCTTAAATACTATCGTGAAGATTACGTGCTTTGAAGTAAAAAGTACCACATTTAGAAAGGAACACATTATAAGAAACAGGTTTCTCGTTACTCGAAACCTGCGCCTTTATAACAGTCATTGGATTTAAAAATCTTAAAGAGTTAAACGCGGAGATTGGTCGTTTTCCTTTTTCGCTCGACATATGCAAGATTTTTGTACCACGGATTAAAGGTTGTTTCACGCGCATCGTCACAGCATTGCAAACCGCCGTTGCAACAAATTGAATGATAATTCTTTTGCGGCTCTATAATATATTTACTTTTATGCTTCGCGCCGACAGTAGAAACGGAAATCTGTCTCTAACGTCGAAGAGAGATTATTTATGGCACTAATTCGATCGTCTGCGAGCAATCACGTGTTCACCAAACATCACATACACGCGTAATTAATCTCGCAAGGATTGCTTCCGGCACACACTAAATATCTTCGGGAACATCGAAAACATGTGTGATCTTCAGATCCGCGAAATCCAGGAAAATGCAGATTGGACTTCCCGATGACTCGACGACGGTGCGTTGGATGACGGCAAGAACCAAGGAAAACGTGTGGTTTTTTTTCGTTAAGCTCGAGTAAACTTTTCTAACGTCATTAATCTTCAGTCCACGAGATGCGTATTCTCGCGCAGTACTTGCACGGCTGTTGTATGATGAGACGTATCTTACTCGCGCGTCGAAGTCATCGACGGTGCAGTTACAGGAACGTGTGACAAGATTTGCGAGATCAATTCACGAATCGTACGACACTCGGCCGCGGCTCACTACAGTTTCTCGAGCGCACGACTGTTCGTGAGTAACTCCCTGGTGAGTCTCCACACCTGCTTCGCGGCGTTCTCCAAACCGCTGGGCGATTTTCCCTTGAAGAGATCGAGATTCGGTAGGAAATAATGCGGGCATCTGCGACATTGAAGGCAAGAAATTAGCTGCAGAAAAATGCCGTTTATTCGCTCGGCCAGACAAGCCTCGTCCCATTCCGCCTCGTGCGGGTGTTTCTCGCACTCGTAGAGCAGTAGGGTTTTCATGTGGTAGCTGGTGACCGGATTTCCCGGTAGATCAAGGTGCCGGTCCCTAAGCGTCTTCAGTATACTGAGGCAACGCTTTCTGCTCGCGCCTTGCAACAATCGATTCTCCGCGTCGATAAACGACAACGCCCAGGCGTCGCCCTCCATGGCGGACTGCTTTCCCTGCAGGCCTATGCATTCCTTCGAGAGCATATCGAAGCCCTCCGCTTTCACCTCGGCGACGATGTTCGGGTGCGGCCAGGGTATATGCGCGATCGGCCAGTGGGAGGCTGACCTGGGCCACAGTCCAGCGCACTTGAAAGCCGGCGTAATTTGCACGACGTATCGCTCGCGTATCCGTAGCTTCACCTCGGTGGTGTCGGCGATCATCTTCACCGAGTCTCTGTACGTGCACTTGTCGCAGGCCTGCGCCACTAGCGTCTGGAATCTCGAGCGAATCTTTCTTGCTGACAAGTAACCGGATGCGGTGATGAATTCGACCCAGAGGGACATGGATCTCTTGCGTCCGTCGCTGAGCTTCAGCACGGCGCAGCCCGGCAGGGTGCCGTCATCCACAAAGTTCAACACGCCCATCTGATTCAGATAGATGACGATCTCGAACTCCGTCGGCGAGATGACGTCGAGGCCGTCGAACCGGCCGTTATAATCCGTCAAGGACGAGATGAATCTCGGCTCCTGCACTTCCACCTCTTTTAGCACGTCCTGCACGACTCGACACACTTCCTGAATGGTCTTCGCCACCTGACTCTTCCTATTCATCACCCGTTCGCCGAAGTACTTGTTGAACTGATAGACCATCCTGGAGTGGGACGAAATCATATCAGGCGGTACCAGCATCGTGCACCGCCCGTAGTCCACGGATGGTGATTATACGGTCTTCAGCTTCTCCGAGTCATTGCATTCTCGTATCTTCTCATCCAGGCCTTTTCCTCCGCTTCGCGTTGTCATCGAGCCGTTTTGCGCGATCTATCGTATTGTATGGGAAGGCGAGATACGTTACTCGGCGTTTGACCTCGTTAGATTCGTTTTCCACCTGGTGTTCTCACCAGAACGCACCGTGCGTCGGAGACACCAACGAAGCAGGAGGAAGAGGTATCACGAGCGTCTCCGTGCAGGAGCAGATTGCCGACTGCGCTGATGTCTACCTCCTCCGCGTCACCCATCCTCCGTGGCAAGCACGAACGCACGGCTCGCTGGCACGCCTCCTCCGGTAGATTACGCCTTCTGCCAAGGATTTTTGTCCAATGGGAGATCTGCCACGCTGTGTGGGCGTGGTTAGCTGCGCCAGACCGACAAGATCGATCCGGCACAGATACTTTAGCAGCGTTCATGTGTAGCGTGCACGATAGGGGAACGAAGGTAACGTGAGGCAACCCTCGTGGTAGCCCTTCTTCCTCCCCATGAATTATGCAGGAACTGCTTAGTTTATTTCCCATCCGTGAGGACATGGTCCCTCCTCTACAGCCCCTTTAGTTATTCCGAAATTTTTGACATGGTGGACCACAGCCGTGTCTGCACTACCGGAGTACTAGAATTACCTTGATCTACTATGTCAAAGATATTTTATTTTCAAAAGATTGGCAAAATTGGAAATTGGTAGACTATAACAATTATTCTCGATTTTTCTAATCATCTCGTTAGATTAAGATAACCAAGAAATATCTCTTTAAAACATAAATAAATTAATTGAAATATTTTGAGATATTAACAAATTGATTGAAAAAACAATATTGTTATTTCCCAAAAATTAAGATAATTAGAAATTCTAGTATTAAATCGAGCCAAGGACGAGCAATAAATCAAGTTATTCTAAATCACATACATTTTCGTTATGTACAATAAGAGAAAGCATGTACATTATTATAATAATGCGGAACTAGTTTCTACCTTTAGCCATTATAATAAATATTAACAAAAATAGTTATAAATAATCTAACTGTCGTGCAAAGTCAAAATGCAAATTTTTACAAAATTGTAGGATCTAGTTACTAATTTTACATCGAGTCAAGAAAATTCTATAAAAATACAGGATCTGACCAATAAAATTTGCAAATATTGTTGTTTGTTGTCATTACTGCGTGCTTGTATTGATGTTAAAAAAATCTCTATTTATTACATCTAAATATCCATTGAATCTTATCAGACCAGTAATTAATTTTGTGAATCTTTCATATTTATTATAGCGGCTGATGAAGGCCCAGTGAGCAGTGAGGCAGAAATTAGTTCCGCGTTATTAATAATGTATATGCTTGCTCTTACTTGCATAACTAAAATATATGTGATTTAAAATAACTTAATTTATTTCTCGTCTTTGGCCCGGTTTGATACTAGAGTTTATAAATATACAAGAGAAACAAAGCCTAATAAAATAACTATGATTCTTATAATAATATCAATTGCAATAAATAATGTATTATTGTTAACATTGATGGAGCTATCGTATCATCTAATCATAATGTTTTATATCGCTTCTCATTTAATGTGAAACAAAAGAGAATATGTTCAATCAATGAAGAAAACGAAAAAATATAAAAAAAGTATTAGTATCTTAATATATCTTATAATGACAAAAACACTGCAGTTTCTTGCAGCGGAGAATGTAATTTGAGATTCCACAGTCAACAGAGATCTTTACAGTTCGTGTTAGAGTGTAATAACAATTATCATACGCATTTGGAAATGGTCGAACGTGTGGTAAAGCAAGAAAAGTGAATGGCACCGGTTAACGAATGTCATCACCAGGAAAGGAAGATGCGGAACGTTAAGGATAAAATTAAGATAAGAAAGTGATATTCTAGGTAGGCGTATAATGAAGATGATAGTCTTCGCTTCGCTGCCAACGAGTCGTTCAAGGCTTCTATAACATACATGTTAAGTATAGGTATTCGGCATAATAATTGTGCAGTACACGCGTATCACAATCGGATATACAACACATTAAAAAAAAATATATTCTTGTAAGAGAAAAACCGTTCTGTTCAAAGTTAATTGGCGAAGATACGATCATATTTTAACTTTGCAGGTTACGAAACGTGAAATTTACGAACCAAATCATGTTTAGCAATTCTTATAAAAATAAATTTACGAAGTTACACAATATTTTTTATACTAAAGCAAAAGTAGTGTTTTACACGATTGTATTAAAACATTATTTTTTTATGAAAATATACGCATATAATTTATAATTAGTTGAATAATATATTTAAAAACCATACATATTTTACAAACATATTTATATATAATTTATTGAGAATAACATTAAAATATAATAAATAAAATCTTCTAATTGCAATTGAATATAATTTCCAGTAAGAGAAAAAAATGTTTGTGTAATTATCATAATTTAATTATGATTTAATTGTTTCGGTGCCAACTACATATTAACAATTGTTTTAATCATGTACGTTTTATAGCTGTTTATTATTATTAAATATATATAAATTTTTTAAACGAATGCTTAAAGAAATGTATTCACTATAATTGTAATTTTATTGTTTAAAAATGTTTATTTTATTTTTGTCATTTAACTTGATATTTTACTATATAAATAGTAATAGAAACTACTATAAATTATTTAAAAATTTTTTTCATAATCGATAGTACTACAAAAACAAAGTTATTACGTTAAAACAGTAGTAATTATAAAAATAGAACTTCTAACCATAATTATTTTACTATGCAATTATAATCATAAGTATCAAACACTTTTTTCTCAATGTCAAAGTGGGACAGCTTTTTAAAGTCAATAATTCTTCAATTGAAGATGAAATAAGAGTGCATTTATTCATTATGTACATTTCATGTTTCAAATATATATATATATATAATGATCCAATTATAAAATAAATACCATTTAAATAATATAAAAGAGAAGTATGTATACCATATATATACATATAACAATAAGTAGTGAAACTACCGTCGGAAGCTTACTGCTAACCGATTATAAATATCAGTTCAATAAGGATAACAAATCACAATATTCCGCTTGGATAAACAGATAATTATAATAATAATGAATCAAAATGTATTACACATTTGCTTCCTAAATAACTTAGAATGCGATGAAAATTTTGTTTCATTAAAATGTTTAAAAATTCATTCACTAATACAGTTTTACAGAGTATTATTAAACTTTTGGAGAACATTGTGTCTTCAAAATTTATCTTATTGTTATTACAATTCTGATATTTCGTTGTTTCATAATTGAGATAGAATAGTTATTATTGTACTAAACAATTATACGAAATACTCTATTTCAACAGAGCCAATTGCACAATCCATATGCATTGCAACGTAACATTTTACATTAACTATCGAGATATGCCATCGACATATACTTAGCTAGTCGCATGGGTATCATACATTAATTGCCGTGACATTGCTTTTATTTTACAGCAGTATACATTGTTCGAGGTGAAACATTAATATATTAATTATATGAAAAATAATATAACCAAAACGTAATAATAAATTCATTGTATTATATATTACATTTTGCTACATGTATTTATATAATTTAGTTGAGTGTATACTTTTCGCTTCTTTTAAGCTTCTATAATTTGCGTATACATTTTATTTCCATCTACTCAGGTGAATTATCATTCTCGATTTCGACCATCATTCATTATAATCCGTTAAATATGAAGAAATAAATTTCGATTTGTTTGCAAAATTTGCGAAGATCAAACTTGATTTTCTTCTTAATGGTCAAAATTTTTGTTTCTATAAATCGTACAATCAATTTTATATTAAGCCAAATACAACAATTAAATAGATGGTATAAAAAGAATTATGGCTAGATTTTTAATTCTTTGGCTATTTGATTTCCATGCGACTTCTTGAATGTCAAAAAGGAAATTAATAGTTTGAGTTATCTACTCGACGATCATTATTGCTCATTGAATCGCGATTGTTATTGAAGGAAACAAGTACGGCTTACGTGTCGAGAGTCATTTGTAACAATGCACCAAATCCTTGATACAAGCGTGTAATTAAGTAATAACAGTAACTACAATACTGTTCGCGTGTAGTATCGGAGAAGCACGTAATACCATGCGGTAATAACGTTCCCAAAATCGTGTTACACGTGTCAACGCTCTCCTCGTCATCGCGCTTTCGCGCTAAAGCTTCTCCAGCGCACGGCTATTCGTGAGCAACTCCCTTGTAAGTCTCCAAACTTGCTTCGCAGCATTTTCCAGACCGCTAGGTGACTTTCCCTTGAAGAGATCGAGATTCGGTAGGAAGTAGTGCGGACACCGTCGACATTGTAGACAGGATATCAGCTGCAGAAAAATGCCATTAATACGATCGGCCAGGCATCCCTCGTCCCATTCGGTCTCGAGGGGATGTTTCTCGCATTCGTGCAGCAGCAGAGTCTTCATGTGGTAGCTAGTGACTGGATTTCCGGGCAGATCGAGGTGTCGGTCCCTCAGGGTTTTCAATATGCTGAGACACTTTCGACGACAGCCGCCCTGCAGCAGCCTGGTTTCCGCTTCCGTGAAAGACAGTACCCAGGCGTCGCCCTCCATCGCCGATTGCTTGCCCTGAAGCGCGACGCTCTCCTTCGACAGCAGGTCGAAGCCCTCCGTCGCCCTCCGTCTTGACTTCCGCCACTAGATTGGGATGCGGCCAGGGGATGTGCGGTATCGGCCAATGAGCGGCCGATCGCGGCCACACGCCGGAGCACTTGAATGCCGGTGTAATCTGCACAACGTATCGCTCCCGTATCCGTAGCTTCACTTCGGTCGTGTCAGCGATCATTTTCACCGAGTCCCTGTAATTACACTTGTCGCAGGCCTGCGCCACCAGAGTCTGAAATCTCGAACGTATTTTCCTGGCTGACAGATAACCAGACGCCGTGATAAACTCAACCCAGAGGGACATGGACCTCTTGCGTCCGTCGCTGAGCTTTAACACGGCGCAGCCCGGCAGGGTGCCGTCGTCGACAAAGTTGAAAACTCCCATCTGGTTCAGGTAGAGGACCACCTCGAATTCACCCGGTGATATCACCTCGAGGCCCTCGTAGCGGCCGTTACACTCGGTCAGGGAAGAGATGAAGCGTGGCTCCTGCACCTCGACCTCCTTGAGCACGTCCTGTACGACCTTGCATACTTCCCGTATGGTCTTCTGCACCTGGCCCATGCGAGCCTGTACCCGCTCGGCGTAGTATTTGTTCATTTGGTACAGCATCTTCGACGGGCCACCCATGATATCTTGTGGAACTAACATCATGACGAGATTGTCCGCTTCCGACGATCCTGAGGATGTTCTCCCGCTTCGAACGAGCGAGTCTCATTCTCCCGTGCGCATATTCACTCACGGATCGACATGTCATTGGTGTCGTTGTTATTATTGTCAATCGTTTTCCCGTGCATGATTCCGACGGCAACTCGGCGATCGCGCTATGATGCCGGCCCGATTTTCGGGTCGGGAGGAAGGCACTGCTCGAAATTTTGCAGTCTCAGAAAAAGGTCGCCGGAACGGGTTACGGATGAACGAATCGTCGTGCGTGCCTAATCGCGCGGCAGGTGTTGTACGTGCAACGAGCGCAGCTCGAGGTGTCCCGCGCGCGCGACGACAGAGAGAACGTCGCTGACCACCGGCTGGTTCTACCGCTTGTTGTAGTTGTGTGCTCCGTTGCTCAAGTCCCGCCTTCCAAACGACAGGGTCACGTGGAGCGTGCGCGTTGTTACCACGCCTCCTGTCGTTCCTCCTCCACTGTTCCTCCTGCCGCTCGCGGTACCGTCGCTATCGATGGGATGGCGATAAACTATGCGATTTAAGGAACCCTACGACATTCCGTTACTAGCGATACTTCGATTTTCAGTAATATTTCTATCTAGCCATTTCACCTTGACTTTGATGGAAAATTTCGAGAAATTTTTATGTGAGGATTTTTCAAGCTAAAACAAATATTACATATTACTGTTAAGATATAATGCAAATTTGATATTTCTATCTAGTCATATTTTAATTCTGTTTAGCTTTTATGGGACATTTTCAGGAATTTTTATGGGGACATATTTCTTAATAAACTGAAATATATAGTTATTACTATTGCTGCAAGAGATTCAGATAAGATTGTTTAAAACTTTAATAATTTTATATAATTATAGTTTGACTTTCACAGAAAATTTCGAGGAACATTTGTGAGAATTTTTCAATAAATTACTACATTGCGTTACGTGAAAACGTTACGTATCATTATACAAAGCCTGATGCTTGAAACTTGATAATGATAATGATGATAGTTCTAAAGTGGCATTGTTATTTTGAACTGAATCATGCAAACTTTGTTTAAAACTTTTTCTTTAACAATCTAAATATTGTACTAAACAATAGCACTAGAATTTCATGAAAGTTATTTGTTACGTTAAAAAAATGATTTTGTTGAAATAAAGATTTAATTAAATATAGATTTAAAAATAATTTTATTGAACCGTCGAAATAATTATGTAGAACGCTCAAGCATGATGAAATTCAAAATACTGCAAAAAGTTTTAACGTTTTAGTAACTAATTTATGGATATTCTGCATAAATATTTTTATAGTCTAAATTGTTTTTAGATCTATATCTAGCTAAATTTTTAAATACTTTAAGGAAACTTCTTTCTGTGTACATTTAAGAAAGAAGTCATCAGCCCTAACGTTATTCTTCATATATATATATATACGTACATATAAAGAAAAGTCGCTAATACTGATTCACCCTTCCTAAAACGGCACCCTCGTATTTCTCGGAAACTAAACATCGCACCACCATTAATACGGAAAACGTTATCTGAGTAAACAATAATTACAAAATTTTCAACAATAAGATGATAGGTAGATTCAATGTTGACAATTTCAATGAATTTTTTCACATATTTTTTAATACTATAAAATAGCTTCGAACGCGATAGATTCATTGATAAGATATTCAAAAACGCGTGTAGAATGGGAAGGATTCAATTCTAGTCTTTTTATTTCATAAACGTCATTGTTTAATAGATAAAAATACATTTTATTACTTTGTTTATCAATTTATTTATTTTATACTTAATTTCTTCCTTATGCAGACGTGTCTGAATTTTAATATTACTGTTTAGAGTGCCAGTTTCCAATTTTTCAGACGCCTTTTTGGATTTTGTTGCAAAAACATTATTACAAAAGGGTATTATTAAAACTGCTAAAAGACACTTTCCACGTGTATTTATATTGTTAAAGTTTTATTTTTAGTTTTTGTTTAAGAAATATTATTTAAAAACGGAATGGGGTGCCAGTATTGACGACGTGCCTTTGCATATTTCGGTAGCTGAAAAATATTCAAGTAAATGGATGAACACTTCACGAGATTCCGTATCACGATAATTCCGAGTATAACGAAACGAATAGATACGATAACGTTCTGTTGAAAGGATCATTTGAATATTGAACGCTGGCATGAAAGGCGACGTCGCTTCCTGTTTTCGTGCGTACGTTTCCAAACGTAAATATGGAGCTTCAGTCTTGATTGTACGCACGCACAGATACACACACCGTAGAGGCAGGTGTGCGCGACGAAAAATAGCTTACAAACACGAGATACTGGAGCCTCCCTTTTATAATACAATCGTAAAAACTTACGCTACAACACAAATATCCAGCGAAGAATATAATACTGATCGGCCAGGCGGATACATTGCAAGATTTTACCGATTAAACCTCCATATCTTTGGCCATCATCGTTCTTCGCTCACTTGATCGTCTCAACTCTTTGTAATAGAACAGTTTTCAACATTGTCATGAAAGCTCTTTTGTTACAATATTATTTTTTTACAAGAAATACATTTTTTTTTACGAGATGTAACATTTCATGGTCGAAATGGATCTTATAAATGCTTAATAACATTTTCATATCAATTATTAAATATTTAAGTTTAATGTAGGTATTTTATTATATTAAAATATAATAATATATCTATTATATTAATATATTGTAAATATTTTTCAATTCTATAGACTGCGCATGTCAATATGGTTTGTCAAACTTGAAACGTAATCTTAAACTGAAGTAAGAAATAATATCTTAAATTAATCATCAAATTTACAATACTGAGCATCTTTAAAAAACTATAAAGAATTTATTGCGAGGAATATCACCCCAGCCAAGGTTCAAACCTAGAACTCCCTCATTCCTTGACAGGTGTCATTGTTTTTTAGTTTTTCTCAATGCTTTAATGATTCCTTGTTCTAATCGGAGATCCAATTTTTTATTTCATTGAACACTGGGAAAAATAGTAGTACTTTCGAGCTGTTTTATTTCATTTACTTCATTACGCCGTCCATCATTGTCCAACTCGTTGTTTATGCTCCGATTGCCAAAAGCTGCGGAGCGAAACGGCGGGTTATGCCAGAGAGTCGCGCCACGTTCAATTCACGCTCCTCGTTCGTGGATAATCGAATAAAGCTCGAGAATCCAATCTACTCCAAGTTGGAGTGGTAGATTGGTACCCGGCGGTCCCTACTTCTCTCTCGCTAATACGACTTGATTCATGAGCCGAGCACGTGTGTCGTACTCGCGATCTCTCTCCGTCTCGCTCTCCCTGTTTCGCCTCTCCCATCTTGCGTTGGTGAGGCGAGGGGTCAAACGTTCTGCTACATCAGCCCTCGCATTAAGGCAGAACCCGAGGGCTCTTGCCGCCCTAAATGTGCCTTTCATCATCCCATTTCGAGTTAATTCGTTTATCATCTGAATTATTTGTACACCGATGTTCTCGCGGCCTGGTTCGGAAAATGACACTCTTGAGAAATTATCGCTCGATCGGAAGCTACCGGCTGTGTGAAAAACCAAACGAAAGCTCCAATTCGAAATTATTTTTACTCAAAGCACAAATTTATTTCAAATATTACAGAAATATTTTATTTGCCTCGTAACGATCGAAATTATCGAGATCACAGATTTCGTTGCTTAGCTCATCATCTTCATCGTGAATTGAAAAATAAGTTCAGGCGCATTCGATGCACGCCAAAATATTTCCCTCGGCATTATATGCACAATAGGTAGAAGAGTATCTTTGGTTTCCATTGCGTAGACTCCTGTTTTCATTGTGTAACATTTCTATCGAGAATCATGACGCATCTTTTGGGACGACCACTCCGGTCTGTGCAGACGGCACGCCGAGTCGACCTTGTAAATCAGCTCGAATGAACATCCCCGCGTAATCCTCGAGTAATCCGGGACCCGTTCGTTGAGCTTCGGCAGCCGGCAAGAGAGGCGGTGGCTCTGGAGTACGTATTTCACGGTTTCTTTGTCAAATGGCACGGAAAATATAGATCGTCCCGAATGTTGGGATTTCATCTCAAAGAAATTGCCCCGATCGTTACGTAAATCACTACGAAAACTATTTACTGGATCGAACGATCGAGAAGAAAGAAAATTCTATTCCGTTTAAACAATATTTTTTTATTAAGTATAATAGAAACGCGAATTTTGTATCCGATCGTGTTATTAGGAGTTACCTCGAAAGTTTATATTTGAAACAGCCGAAAAAGCCGCGTAACAATTAACGACGGTCGGTCGTTTACAACGGTATTATTAATAGCAGCGGCGACCTCCGATGCTCTCTAATCTCCTTAGTATTCACGGACTACTAGTTCAGACGAGCCACTCAACTCGACAGACGGCTCGTTCTGTTACCGGAAACAGGTCACATAATTTACTATTTTATGATACCTGGGGAAACTCACGATACGGGTTAATTAAATGAAAAAACATCGTTCTCTCGCTCGCTATACATCTATTGAGCGTCATTAGTTCGGGCAGCTTTGTCCATGGCGGCTATTAAATTTCGTCCATGTTTCGTGCTCGTCCACGATTTCCTCGTTACGCATGTGAGATATACACGAGTACACTTTCGAAAGATTTTTTTTTTTTTTGGTTCGCGTGATGGCAAATTTAGCGGAACGCGAGGCGAGTCACGCTGCGTGATGCGCCCTTTGTACGTTACGCAGTGCGTTATCTCGCGCGATGCTGCGGTAATAAAGGTATGAGAACACGCACGTGGCACGCATAACTCATCGCCGCTTGGGATCGCCGCGATGGCACCCGAATGTTTCGAGCATTAGCCGGCACATTCTCGGAAACAAACGCCGCGCCGCCTGTTTCCGTCAACGTGACAACCGTACGATAGTAAAAACCTTTTGTAAAATTCATTTTTATCGTTGCTTACTGGCGATAATAAATTTATATAAATATATATTCTGGGTGCGTTCGCTTTGGTCTCTGCTTTGGCCCTACGTCTATGACGATCGTAACAAAGTAATATATAATAACTGTAAAATAAGCAAATCTGTTTATCTGATTTCTCTTAAAAAAATAAAATAATAATAATAAGTGATAAAACTAGATACCTTACAATTATTAAATAAATATATTGCTAAATGTTAACTATGTAAAATTTCAAACGGGTGTGTCAGACCTCCATGCGATTTTTTTCTATAAATAATAATGTTGATAATTATTTAGGTAAAATGTTTTGTTTAAAAAATTTTCTTCTTAAAAGATTTTGACAAATCGTCGCTTCTCTAATTAATTCCTTAGATTAAATAATATTCTGTTATATTTTTTAACTTCCATGTGTATTGCAATTTATTCTTTGTACGTAGAACATGTGGTTTAAAACAACTACATTTGAGTCAAATTTAATATTTTTATAGTTGAATTTAACTTCATTATATTAATTAAATTAACGACATATTGAGCAGAAGCAATAGCGACGTAGGAATAAAAAAAAATAATTTAAATTGAGTACGTGACGAATTTAAAACAGTGTGTGTATGAAGAATCACCCCTTCGGTGAACAACTGAGATGTATGCAAGCATAACGTTTTACTAGTCATTCGTACGCTGCACTTCACTATGCCATTTGTATTGTGGTATCGTGATTTCGAGAGAACTGTCATTGAAATGCGGGGAGAGTGCTCGTAGGCGTCCAAGTGAGCTCGACGAGTGAACGGCGCTGGTCCATTATTGTCCGGCGCTTAATCTGTTTGTTGTATACCGCCGGCGGGCTGCTAAGTGGTATCCCATTCTATGATAGACCCTACGTTGCATGAAGAGCCAGCGTGCGACGAGGGGGAGGGGAAGAAAACCCCCTTGCGAATGCGACACATGTTGTTACATCACGTCGCCCATTGTCATCGCGGCGCAACCCCGGCGCTCTGCTGAGTCGGGGACGGTTTCGGTTGGTGAGAGATGAGCACGGAGAGCATCATGGGGAGCTCTAATCGCGTACCACTTGACACTCAGCGGCCAGGACCTCTCTTTAACCGCGTGTGGTCTTCGCCACCCAGCCGCTAGCTCGCATCGCGACATGTAAACGTATTATTTTTATGTCCTACCGGTACGATGTACATTTTGCGGCTTGATGACATCTCGAATAGAGCTCCCGGAGATGAACATGCTACATGTGCACGTAACGGACGTGCGTGCAGAAGTGTCTCGCATTTCTCCTCTGAATACAATAATTACGCAGAAGTATAAAAAGTATTTTTTAATCTATAAATAGCCTAATTTTTTCGCGTGATATAATTTTATAATTTGAAATTGTTATTTATTATTTAAAAAAATTTATACAAAATTATTTTTTTAAAAAGGAACGAGAAATGAAAGAAATGGATACGGATTCTCTATCATACCGAAAACTATTGTAATGAGCTTTATTTTCTTATTGCCGGAGTATAAAAGCACCCCGGGTGAGTATTTCGGAGTAAACAAAGAAGAAGAGATCGATATTGCATTAATAGTAATGAGCATTAATTCTAGAGAGCTATTATAAGTGAATTTTCATTTACGTGCTGATTCAAGTACAATTTTTTTCTATTAAATTTTGAAAATTTAATTAATAAATATTTGGAAAATAATATTTAATAAAATTTTCTTATATTTAAATAGTCTAGCTCTTCTCATGCCTCGCAATCCATAAAGTAAAAAAATCTAAAAAAATTCTTAAAAGTGTAAAAAATTTTAATTTTGCGAGTAAATTTTCATTTAGAGTAGTATTAACGTTAGAAAAATATGTAAGTAGTACTCAAGGGTTAATAATATTATAGTTATATATCGTTAGAGATTTATTTCTCTTTGGATATAAAATAGCCACTTTATCAGCGAGATATAAATTAATACGCACAGCTATTAATAAGTCTTCCTTTTTTGTATATCGTTGATACGTAAATGTTATTATAATATATTTTACGTTTTATCAAGCTACTTAACGATTCTGTTGAACAGAATCACACGAATATTGTAGTTAGAGTTACGTTTCGTTAAAGAATCGTCAGGTGTTTCGTCGATTAACGCGATTGCAACAAAGAGGCATCGCGTTAGAGAACAATACGTCGTATCCCGCCTGCACGGGGGATTAAACAACGATGAATGAGCCTATCTAATCCTTGACAAGATTTAATGCGTAGTACGTGATATATCTGTGTTGCTGCCGCAGGTATCTAAATAATGGATTCTGAGCCGCGATACTGTCCTTATCAATCTCGAGCAGTGTTTGCGGAGAGCTTGCGCAGATCGCCCTAGGGGTTGGCTTTGTGCGTTTGGCCTCGTACTGCGGGCTGATTTCCAGCCTTGCGCGTTGCAACCTCCGTGCAGAAAATCGCCGCGTGACTCTTAGAGAATTCTAAAAAAAAAATTTTTTTAATTTACATTGCTTAAGCTTATTGCTTATTATAAAATAAACACCCATAGAAAAGAATAACACCCATAGAAAGGATTTCATTCAATGCTTTCACTCTTCTATATGCAGGTATATCATAAAACAGAATCGAATATAGTCATAGTCATAATTATTGTTAGGAGAAGAATATATTTTATTCTTAAATTTTTAAAATAAAAAAATTCTCAAATTTAGAATTAAATGTTCTTAATATTTTTACTTTTAATACTTAATATTTTTTTAAAAAGGTAAGAAATGAAAGGAAGGAGTACGGATTAGGTATAATACGGATGCTCTATTCAGTAACAAAAACTAATATACTAACTTTATTTGTTTTTGCTGCTGGAGTGTAAAGACATCTCAGATGACTATTTGAATTAACAAAGAAGAAAGTATTGAATTTCTTATGATAGAACGCTTATTCGTATATTATAGTTCTCTTTGATAGTGTCTTGAATTGCGTAGCGGTTAGTCATTGCGTGTTATAACATTGAATAAATTTTTATTTTAATTGTAAGAATATATAAATAAAGTAGTCACAGAGAGAACTGATGAGAGTGTGGCGCGGTAATCAATGCGCAAGTTATTTCTGTTCAAAGTGTAGACTTTATTTTAATCCGGACGTTTCGGGACCATTTCAAGCCCTCTTGAGCAAGTAAAATACAAAAATTTTAGATATTGATTAAGTCTTTGTAGCGAAGGAGTTATTCAATGTGACTTTATGATGTCCGCTCGTAGTGACAACCTGGTTTAACAATCCAGTTTCGACTAACAAAACAAATTTGCCATAGAATATTTTATTTTACACAAATTATGGAACCGTGCGAAAATTTCTTAAAGATGATAAGTTTTTTAAATGCGTTCGTACTAACTGACTTAATTACATCCGCAACATCCCGATTCTAGTCGTTAATGACAGTACCGAACGTTTCTTAAACTAGTGTTGCGAATGTAAATAATAAGAACAAATAATTTATTTAATTTATAAAAGATTAATAAAATCAAATAAATTTTTATTTTTCTCCGAGATATTTTTTTCTTAAAAAAATTAAATTAAAAAAAGTATTTTTTAAATTTAAATTTAACTTTTCTCTAAGAGTATACAAGATTTTGATTCAAAACATTTAAACTAAAACACTTTATCTTTTTTAATTATGTCCTTGATATTGCAAATGAGTGATATGACGTTTATGATTCACAGATTCGAAATTGTATTCTATAATTTTGACATGTGTGGCACGTTATTGTTAACTTTTAACATGCGTCCAACGATTTAAAACGTATTTCGACATCTCTGTCTTTTTCTTCGTTAACGAAATTGACTTATTTCTCGCTTGTCTGATGTCGAGGGATCAACATCGTCCTAAGAATTTACTTTGATGATTTGGCGCGATAACGTTCTTCGTTCTTGTGAAGATATTATATTACGAAATAGAAGATCGTAAATTACAAAAAAAATGTTAGATTTATTAAAATGTTTGTATTCGAAAATGCATTAATTTTTATATTTTACTAGTAATTTACTCTTTATTGACGATCTTTTTGTTTGTTTTAATGGAAACAATTGCATTCATTATGATTAAAATTGTACATAAAATTGAATGTTACTTATTCATTTTTGCTTGTTAAAATTTGATGACTGTCTCCTTGAGGAATTTTGATTCTATTTCTTCCTTTTGTGTAATTTGTACGTAATTGTACAGCTTTCATACACGTACGTGTGCGTATATACGACGATTCTCATATTCCTTGGAATTCACTTGCTACTGCTATAAAATTATCGAGATGCTTGCGAATTGCACATTTAACTTTTCAACTTGCGAGTGAAACGCGCTTTTGAAGAATAGTAAAACAATTACACGAACACGACGCTAAGGTGTCTTCAGATACCGATGTTAGGCTCCGATAATTTCGACAACATTTCTGGTTACGCTTACGTTTGCAATACTCGCGTTTTTATCGCAAAAGGCGGCCTTAACAAACGACGAGGGCCGCAGATAACATCTTATTGGCATTTCTGACCGGAGAGGCGGGAACCTCTCGAGGGTAATCAGTTGAATGGATCATTTCGGCGGATTATTTCGAGGATAATTTCATTCGCCGCGCGTAAGGACATCGCGGCGGCACGATACGTCCTCATTAAGAGGCAAAAATTGAAAGCCTTGTTAGATGCGGGGTGGTAAATCCGGGATCCCTCACTTTGTCTCCCTCCTGCCTCCCTTCTTTCTTATGCCGGGAGATCTTTTTCCCTTCCACCCTGCGCTCTCTCTCTCTCTCTCTCTTTCTCTCTCTCGCCGAACCTCGTTTTTTTTGTTCTCCACCTCTCTCCCTCTTTCGCCAACGAGTTGTTCACGACTCGTTCGAGAGCGCAAGTCCGCGAGGTCCTGGGATCGATTCCCGACTCAGCAGGAGGCTCCTCCTACCATGACGGCCATCTTGCAACCGGCACTAGTCTCACTATATCACATCACACTTCACTGCACCGCGCGGTTGCATTCTTATATTCAGCCATGCGCCCGTATCCTCGGACCATCCCGGTATCTTGGACCCCAATGGCTATTTTCCTTGCGACGGGAAATGGTCATTTAATTATCATTGCGAAAGGTATATCTCGACCATTGTGCTAAATAATTACTATAATAATAAAGGTATATTTCGTCCATTGCGATAAATTAATCACGAGGAAGTATAAACATTAATAAGTAAAAATTGACCGATTTACGTGAATATACAACAAGTAGAAATAATCCTTTATTCGGTTAGAGCTGGATCTCAATGCATAATAATATTTTAGCAAGAATTTATATGCATTTTTCAGTATAGCAAACTGCGCGCTGAATATTTCCTGTCTCGAAATACCTTCGGTCTTGACAGGCCCTAATTGGTGATCAATTTAATAATATTAATGCTAATAAGCTTTGAAATATTGCAAAGAATTTAGCAAAAGTATTTAGCAAAACACTTTTTAATTTAGCAAACTTATATGAAAATGACGGTATCGTAAGGTAGTAACAGTCTAAGGCCAACCGAAGGACGTCTTTTAAAATACGTAAGTTAACTCTCCTTCATAATTAAACGAATGACAATCGTATATTACAAAATATTATAAATAATACTATACACATAGATGTGTGTGTGTGTGTATGTTATTTGAACACTGTCTGATTCTTTTAAACTTAAATCTAATATAATTAATAAAAGGAGCATGTTTCTAATTTCTGTTCCAGGTGCTGAAGTACTGCGACCACTTGCACGGAAAATGGTACTTCTCCGAGGTGCGCGCGATCTTCTCGCGGCGTTACCTGCTGCAAAATGTGGCCATCGAGATCTTCCTCGCCAGCAGAAGTAAGTGTCGGCGTTCTTCTCGTTTTGTTCGTCCTCAATCAGCGCGCCGCTTTCGGACGAGAGAGAATTCCGTTTCTTGTCGACTCCCCGTGTTCCCTTTCGCGTTATTTTGCGCGACGAGAACGCGATCTAATCCAACGAACGGGCGGCGGCGGAATCCTGAACTCGCCGCAAGGTGTTGCGCCCGCGAGTTAGTTTTTACACAATAAATATCTCGCCCGCATTTGTATGTCTCTTTCTAAACTCAATTTGTTATTCAATCCCACGGGCGCACCTGCCGCCGTTAAAAGCTGTACTTTATTTCGCAATAATTTAACTTCGATTGCTTCTCGTAATCCCACACATATGATAGCATAACTTTTTATCGGGAATTAATGTAAAGCTGCAGCATTGATTAAAATACTTCGATTTCATATTAATTTTAAGTTGAAATCAAAATGTTATAAGGTAAAATGGTACAATTTTGAACGAAATGAGATTTCCGAAGTTTAAGTTTGATAATTTTGATCTTATTGTGTGATGTCAATAATTTTTTTATTAATCTTACTACATAAAAATTGTTTGAAAATTCTTCTTTTTGCTCAAATATGCTAGTGTTTGAATATTTAGATATAAATCTGAACACATGAATATCAAATTTTGTGTTTGTGTCTACTATGGTCTAGATGGTTTCTCTTCTAATATAGTATAATGTTAGTTCTCATTCTGTCAGTTTCCCTTCTGTCATCACGAAATGTAGGCGCTAGAAAAAACAATTTATTTATGAGAAATACGAATTACACAACGTCATATTTAAAATTATACATATTGCGATACATTTTTGAATACTTTTCTGGAATAAAATAAATCTATCACTATTTTGACACATCAACAATAATTTTTTTTTTTATATTCATGTGTTAAAGATGTCCGGGTCATATTTCAAAACATCATCAAAAATATAAAAATTTTATAGAATATTAATTGTAGTATTACGTTTGAGTATCTGTGTAAAATTTGAGCACAAATTACTTATTGGTTTAAAAGTTATTTAATTTTTTGTTTGCTCTTGATTCTTATGCAAAATCGCATTTTGTAATATTTATTTGCAATTTGAGGAAAAAGTAGCATCACTAAATTAAATCAAAATTTTTACATATATTAATAAAATTCATTTATAATAGATTAATCGTTTAAAAATTATTTATTTAAAACTGCAGTCAAATATAGTAATTTTTTGCTGCAAAAATCATGAAACCAGCTGCAAAGAGGAAAACAATGAAAATTTTGATTCATAATAACAAAAATCGGGCATTTGCGATTAAAATTTTTTATTGTTGATTAGAAAAAATAGCAGAACAAACATTAGAGAAGCCTTCAGTTTTTATATTTCAATAACTTTTAGCTTGTTTAACTAAAACTTTCTAATTATACTAGAGTTTAAAATACATGTAATAATTTGAAATTATATTCTGCATGGATTTATCGCGCTCGCGTAATTACTAATAATAACACATTCGTTAACAATTGTTTGCCTTTTGTTTATCCGAAGCGGATTGCCGTATCGTGTAACAAACTCCGCGTGAGAGAATTATTTATACCTGCCTCTGGCCACTATCCCGCTGATTATTTCTACGGGGCGCAGATAAATTCCCAGGCCTTCCCCGATTCTAATCTGATCCTGACTTTCGATGCGTCGTCGTCGTGAGGAGACGTTAGCGGTGGAATGTCATCCCTGCGAGGTGCCTTCGCCGTTCATTAAAAAAATCACTGGAAACGCGCGTTCGTTAGTCGAAAAACGCCGAGGAACACGCACGGATCGCGGATCTCCTCTCTCTCTCTCTCTCTCTCTCTCTCTCTCTCTCTCTCTCTTTCTCTTTTTTGCGATAAATCGTCGAACAATAAAAACCGAGGATGAGTTACTTTATAATGGGACCGCGGTGTAACTTTCGGTCACCGAGCCGCATGCTTTACGTTACGGTCATCCGAAATTACGTGGAGGGACCTCCTCGTTATCAAAAGTAGCAGTTAGTAGCCTGCAAGACGGCTCTCTCACGATTACCGCTTCTCAACACGCTACCTCATGTCCGCTCGCATAATTTACGTTATCGGAAATTTCGAATGTCGCCACGGATAAAAGCGGCTTCTACGACAAAGTGAATGGAGCATCTGCTTACCACATTAGAGACGCGCGAATCTTAATAGTTAAATGATTAGTAATACGCGCGTGCGCGTATACCAGCATGAATTTAAGGAAAAACACGGAACACCTGGAAAGAATATACATTACTGCATTCGTAATAAATGTGCGTAATATGGAAGTTACTGAACGCGTACCGGCTTGAAGTGTATCTATTCAACATTTTACATTTTTACTTTATATGAGCAACATTTAGTGACAAAAATAAAAAGTAAATAAGAAATAAGTTATGTAGAAAAACTTTAACAAATTTTATTTTGTTTTGCGCATGCTATCAACTTTTTTTTATATTAATACAAAAATAAATTCAAGCCAGTTTTATTTCAGTGTTCTTATTTTTTCATTATTGTTATTTATTAATTATTGAATACTTGATTGTTTTTTCGATAAATTATTAATAAAATAACTATTAATCAATATATAATAGTAAATATGTAATAGTCCCTTATATTTTTAATTATTTTAATTCATAAATTTGATATTATTGAAGATGATACAATTTAAGAGACCACAGATTTTAGTTTTCTAAATTATACCTTTTGCAGCATGGTACAGAGAAGCTTATAACAAATTAATTATTTATTACTGAAAGATTTAATATGTAACAAGATGACATCAGCTACAATTTTAAACTTTAATTTGTCATAACTGCGCCCAATGCGAAATATAATAAAAAATAATTAAGTGGTACGCATTTGACAATTTTTCCCTATTGTGTTATAAAAGAACGAATACACATTAATCAAGAATGTCAATTTACATTGGGGAAATATTTATTAAAATTATAAGTCGGTGCCAACTATATTTTAAAATCGATTTTATATTTTTTCTTCTTAGAAGAAAAAATATAAAATCGATTTTAAAATATATACATATGTATAAAAAGATTATACATATGTAAAAAAAAGCATTTGATTTTATGTATATACATATGTATACAAATAAAACGGTTAAAATCTTTTTCTCTCTTAATTGAGATTAAAATGAGTATTTTGCTTTCGTGTACGGACAACAGTTCGGTAAATTACTAGAAAGTATTTATGGTAACCATCTCCTCGCACGCTAGCCTTTGAACTCTCAGGGGGAACGTCGCAAACGCACTCCGAACGATTGGGTCTTTTTCTCGCTTTCTATCATTCTACAAGGGAACGAGCTAATCGATTTCAAAGTTTGTAAATTTATTACATGTCTAGCTATTGTATGATAAATTGAGCACAATTATACTTATTAATTTATCAACACAATCTGATGTCTTAATAATATTAGCGTAATGATTGAAGTAGTAAGATTCGCAGAAACTAAAGTCAATGGTTCGACTTTATCTTTGCCACAATGTCTTCATTAAACTATAATTCACATTGATATTTTTATACACGTAAATACATGTCCGAAATTGAAGAGTTAGATTTCTAAAACGAGAAGAGATTTTATTTCTCTTGTTCGCCGTTCGAATGATTGACGTCGACGTATTCTCGAAACCGGACTCGCTTATAATTCACACTTTAACACCTTTTTGTCCACAGCTTCGATCCTGTTCGCGTTCTCGGACATGGCGACGGTGAAAAAGATGATCAAGGCGCTACCGCGGGTCGGTGTTGGCATCAAATACGGGATACCCCAGACTAGGTAAGCGAGATAACTGCCTAGAGGAAGGAAGCGCTTCTGCTGTGTTCCAAGGAAAGGAAGGATCTCGGAATCTACTTCCAAACATGCTCGTCGCATTCCCCCATTTCTTTGTCCCTTTCGGAAAGACGATTCCAGGGACGCATTCGAAGCGCTTCTTTCTACACAGATACATTTATCGTTTCCAATATGTTCCGACTACAAGAGCAATAAACAAATAGTGAGAATATGTTTTAATTATTAGTAAATCAAGGAAAGAATAAAAATAAAATAGAGAATACTTTTGGATAATTAATGTTGCATTGAACTGATTCTTGAAAGCAATAAAATATATCGATCGTATTGCTAATGAGTAATAATATTGAACTATGATACTATCACACACGAGTATCTTTTTTCCATTTTATTATATTACACTTGTTTTACATGTTTTTATCACATACACATCTTAAATGAGGTTTTTTATTTACTATAGTATTTTTAGACGGTACGATTTATTATGCGCATATGCTTATTATACTTCCTTATTATTTCGTTATATGTAGATGCCATTAAATTCTAAACTGAAGATACATTAAAAAGTAAAATTTTGTAGCACAATAGTGTTTTTAATATTTTATATATATTGGCATATTATTTTATTATTTATAATATTTTATCTTAGTTATTTATGCTTTTTTTGTAAGATAATTACGGTGAAAGAAACGGACATGTACACCTGAGAAAAATAAAAGTATGGCAATATTAGCGAGCGTAGAAAAGACAGCAAGGGCGCAAAATTCGTCCCTGCATGAAACTCCATGTCTTTCTCGTATTGTGATGTCGTTAAGCATCAGAAAGATTCTCGCAGGATACGAAGTCTCCCATAGGTCGGTAGGAGTTGGCGGCAAGAACAGAGGTTCGCGTATCCGCGTTTCGATCCATCCATTAGAACGTTCCTATATACGAGACAGCCGGCAAGAAGGATACGTCGGCCATAAATATACGACGGTGAACGCTGACGTTCTCTCCTCCGACTGATCTGAGGGGAGAATAAATTCCTAGTTAACCGAAATAATTATGTAAAACGCAAAATCGCGTTGTGACGTATGAAAACGTATTCATTGACGAGAAAACAATTCTTTAGTTAATGTTGAATTATCCAGCCGCATCAATTATTTTTCTCAAAGAAATGTTATAATTCTTGATAATTAATTTTAAACAAATTGAATTTTAATTTAATGAACACGTTTAGATTTTTATTGCAGTGTTGATCATATTAAGATAGTATCAAAAGTTTTAATGTTAAAAATGTTGACCTTTTCCATTTGTTACATGTAACTTTTATTAAAATTTAATACGATGGACGTAATGTATTCTATAAAATATCTCCATAGATCTCGAAAAAAATTGTTTATTATTATGTATGACACTGTATATATATAAGATCCAAAATTAACTTGTTTTGCAAGATCATCGAACATCACGTATAAAAAATGAGATTGTGTCATTTTATCATAAATATTTAACATAGCCGTTTTTCACGCTAAATATCCTTAATTCCTATGCAATTTCAATTAGCAGAAGTAAATTCATTAGTGTTTTATGTATATTTAGTTAAAATAAATCTGCTTAAAATACGATATATGGAGTACGACTGTCATAAATATATTTACATTTCAAAAATGTCTTATATAGCGGCTGACAATGAGATGTTGAGGATTTAATTTTCATAAGATCTCAATCTCCGTAAGATGCACGCGCGCCTTTGTATATTTATTTATTAACATTCCTCTCAACAATAATTAGGTGTTTTTTATTGTATCAGTGACATGTTAATTTACATCTATCGGCCGTGAACATTAATCTACTACACGGAAGTAGTACTAACGCGAATAGTTTTGAAATCGAGTCTTGATCGCACGCACGATTTATGAATGTACAACAGTTACGCTTCGTACACGTCGTCGTACTTCACACACATTTACAAGTACTTTAACTACAAATATATACATAAATCGCTGAAGAATCTAACGAATAATACATGCCGAAGTTTTTACATGAAAAAATGATTACATTTCGTTTTGACATTTATGATTCGAGAAACGCAGCCGGCACTTTGCCGATCGCATTGGAAGTTTTCACGCTCGCATGAAATTTACGCGAGATGAATCCAAAGGATTGAATTTATGCGTCCGGTCGCCGTCGTGTGCCCTCCTTTAACGTCTGAAGGACGGACGCCCGTTAAAGTCTCCTGTATAAATCCTAAATCAGCGATCCTCGCGTTCGTAAAGGCGCGCGACGGTCTTTATGGCGCGAACGCAAAGTGCCGGTGAGCGCGTCTTGACGTAATTGCCCTTGCGAATTGAGCCCGACCCGCCGTCTTAATTGCGTATCAAAGCTGATGCACCGCTCGTTTGATTCGGCAATTAAAGCGCGCCGCGCGATGCCGAGAAGCGACACGCTTAGCAACGCGGCCCGCAATCTGGCACGCAATTACGCCAGCAAACCATTTTGGCGGCAAATCATAAGTCGTCTTGGCTTGTTTCGATTACAAATATACTTCATTGTTGGCGCGTGTACAGCTCTTCGACACGATTTAAGCGTGTGCATATATGTAGATATTCTCATTTGCATATGTCTACGTAATCCTTCATATTTCAGCTTAATGAGCAGAGATATGTACGTTTTAAATATTCGTGACAAAAATAAGATGACGTGAAATTCTATATTGATATATAACATCATTAATAATATCGTTGACAACTTTGTAGTCATGCAAAAGTTAAAAATTGATTGTACGATCGCAACCATTACTTGGACTCGCGCTAGATATTAATTAAAATAATTACAATGAATTAGTCGGGGAATGACTTGATGAAACTTATACTATTTCATCTTATTTTTTATTAATTAAGTTATGATTAGTAAATATTTTTATATTTTATTAAGAAAAGTATTTGATATTTTAATAATGAAAGAACAATTTTATATTTGGTCTTATTTCTTTTTTATACTCAACGTTAATAAAAGAATTAAAACATGAATTTTGTAGTATTCTGCTACTTTATTTTCAAAATATTAAGTGTGATAAATTTCAAATTTATTGTTTCTAATTAAAAGTAATCGGGAATAGAAAAGATTTTACACAGTTTCGATTGTAGTTTTCATTAGCGGCGTATACTTAACATTTAATTTCGTTAAATGCGTAATTAAAAACTTTGAAAAATAGATGCATTATTATTTTGTTTAAAATTTGTAAAAAGTTTAATATGAAAATATAAGGGCAAACATGTTAAACAAAAAGAGAGGAGAGAACGAGAAGAAAGAAGCTACACTGAGAAAAAAAATTGGTTAAAAAACTAAAATATTTAGTCCGATACGCACAACTAAAAATTGGGTTGATTCAACAATTATTTAGTTGCACGAAAAAAGATGTCGTTTATTTATATTAATCATTCCAATTTTTTAACTAAGAATTAATTAAATCAACTCAATATTTAGTCGTGCGTATCGGACTAAATATTTTAGTTTTTCAACCAATTTTTTTTCTCAGTGTAAGTTCTTGACTGAGCTTTCGGACTCATTATTTATTTTCTACTTAGGAATCTGGAACAAATGTCATATTTGCATTAAAAACATGTTTATCTAGTTTAAGTTCAATGAGCAATAAAAGTGATTTTCTAAAAAAAAATGTGACTTGTGCCCTTTCCGCATTGATCAATTTAATTGAGTTTGATCAATCACTTATAAATATATTTTAAATATAAATGTGCGACGCGGATACTAATCGATAAAATTAATTTATTTTACAGACGGGCATCGTTGATGTCGCCGCGACAATTGATGAGAAGCTCTAACATGACTCAAAAGTGGCAGCGTCGGGAGATATCCAATTTTGAGTATCTGATGTTCCTGAACACAATCGCTGGTAAGTACCTCTACTTTAGATAAACGCGAAACGCTATCGAAATCGACCGATCGGTAGTCTACCGAGTCTGTGTTTAGATATCGATTCGAGAAAGGTGCGCGAGAGCAGAGCGAAGACGGCGGGCTTTTTTATGGGCGCACACGGGCGGATGGAGTCTGTCATGGCGCATTAGGGATGTTCTCAATCAGCCCTGTGTTCCGTTAGCTACCCCATGCGAGTAATCCCAACCTCGTGGACCCCGGTAATCCTCTCCCGAGGGACTCGCCGCGCCGCCACCACTGCCGCCGCCGCCACCCTGCCTGCGTTGTTGAGGGCGAAATGGTGGCTGTGTCTTTGTTTCTCTTCGGTTTAATATCGCCTCCCTCGCGCGTTCATCGAACCAAATCACGAAACTCGAGACACCGCCGCCCGCCGCCGGCGTCGTGTGCGCTTTTTAACGAGACAGTTCGGACGCCTCTTGACGAGTCACGGTGGCACGGCGCGCGGCGGTCTGATGATCTTAACCGGGCGCATCGTATCACTACCTTGTTTGGTCCTTTGAAGCGCACTTTCTTCCCCGGACAACATTTATGCGAGATTTAATGATACTTACGCGCAAAGCGCGTTCGTTCGTCGTGCTTTTATTACCCGTGCGCACGATAGAACAATTTATCTTTAATTTCACGGAAGAGAGAATTCAACGTGCACCATTTGTCTTCTATATTAGCGGGAGGCCTAGAAGAAACAAACGTATCATCAAACGATTCTCCTCACTTGCCGCGAGGTTCATCGACTCCCAAGAGTGATCGATCCTTTCTCTCTCTCGCTGCCCATCTCACCCCAGGCCAAGTTCCCTCGATGATAATCGTCGGCGCGCACGATAGCGTTACGGGCGGTGCGCCGATCGTCGCGGCGAAGGTATTAACCGGCGTTCGGTCGCGATTCTTGTAAACCAGTCGGTTAGACGCTCGCTCGAGCGATCGCGTCGTAAGTTACAAGCCAGGCCAGCGCGCGGGATTTATGCTCACCCACGCCCGCGGTCGGTTGGCTTGGCTTAATGACGCCGATGAGCACGGACGCGTAATTATTCGCATTTCGGCGGGGCAGTCCGCCGCGTTGCCCGGGGGTGGCCGCGCAGCCGCGTATTTACGAGGGTTATATATTAATTGCTCGAATAAATAGCCGTGGGTACCGGGGCAGCAGCGCGCTCCGTCCGGTAAAACGTCGAGACCGCGGCGGGAACCGTCTCGGTCGGAGCGAGAAGGAGAATCGATACGAAAACGAACCGGTCGTGCTGCGCCACGCCGCGCCACGCCGCGCCGCGCCGTACCGCGCCGCGCTCCTGCATATATATACGTTTTATTTGCTCCCCGCGCGTCGGTTTATTAAAAATTAATGACAGCGAATCCGATGTAAATACGATAGCCCGCATCGGCGTGGCGGCGGCGGCGAGCCGGCCGCGCGTGTACAGGGCGAATCGCGAAGAGCGATCGTCCGAGACGGCGTCGATCGATGCGAATGCTCCTTGGGGGCAAGCGTCGCGCGCGTTTTCTTAAATGTCGAATATTCATCTTTATACGCACATTCGTAATCCACTGTTACACTCTTTGTCGCTGGTCTCTGTATTGCTTCCCGCGGAAAATTATCTGTAGCGCTCTATGTGAACCACCCTGTGCAAGGTGCGTAGCAGCCGACATGGCCTGCAGCGTGCCGGTTGCAACGCAATCTGATCCTAACTCTTCTCGATATAATTGCTTTGGTCACATCCCGCGGATATCGCGATATTTTAAATCTGTTTAAATACCCCGCAATCGTGTCTCGCATATCAACCGTTTGTGCTGAACAGAGAAAAAAAGGAGAACAGGATTTACCACTCAAATGTTTGTTAAAACGGATAAAAAATGTGGAGCATAAATATAACGCGGGATGTAATCGTAGCATACGTACGAGCGTACGCATACACCCAAAGTATCGACGCATCTCTATATATCTGTCGCGTTTATTTCTCTGAGATGTATACAGCTCGTTTTGTATACGCCGAATACTGCGGACCTTTCGTCCCAGGTAGTTGCCAACAGGTCGTCGCCTTCGTTTTCGATCGTATCTAGGCTGGTCCTGCTTTGCAGTGAATTATTGCCGAGGATACGCAGCGACAGCGTGATAAAACGACCGACCGTCCGATCCATTCGCACACGAACGTCTATAATCGACACACAAATGCAGTGTAAACATCGTTTACCCCAATTCGAATAAATATTCAACGTTCTAATTTTTACGACTCTCTCAATTGCCGTTAAGTTAGGCATTATGTAAAATTTGGAAAAGAAACCGATTTTAGGGAGTAAGGCAGTATTTTGCATGCGTTTCTTCGACTCCCTTCTGTGATGCTCTTGTTGTTACATCGCGAATTAAGTATTCCGATTGTGGGTCGAATCTTAATTATGAATAAAATTTGCAAAATTATGTATTTCGCAAATATGTTTATGTATACAATAAAATTACAAATTTTTTTTGCATTTGTTAGTATTTCGTAATTTGAAATCATTTCTTCAATCGTAGTTGATACTTAAGAAAAAAATAGCAGAACGTTATCTTTAAGTATCTTTTTATTAATTCTTTGAAATCATGATAATTTCAGTAAATTTAGTATACTGAACATAAAATAACATACATTAAACGCGGATATTAATGTACATTTAATTATGCCCATAATCGGAACATAAACTTGTGTTTTTAAATATTTTTTTAAAATTCACAATCTGTTTATCTAACAAGTATATAATAATTTTCTTTTGAAATTATAATTTACTACTTACGTTGACATTAACAGTCTTCGTAAATGTTTGATCATAAAATTTACACGCATTAATGAAAATTACTTTAAATGATTTATAATTGGGATTTTATTACGGTTTGTAAACATTTTTTTTGCGAATATTGTTTATATTTCTTCTGGAATGGTGATAAAATTGAAAGGGAAAAGCAAGGGTAAGGTCTGATGTCCCTAAGACAAGAGAAACGAGTGGCGCGAGAATACGTGTGTGCGTTTATGTCACGGACATTCCGCTGTCGAGGCGCGTTTCTCGAGCATTCACTCACGCCGACGCTACCATTAATAATCACTTTGATGCATAACGCGGCTTCTCGATTATTTACGTACGGCCGTCGCTCGCGCGGCGCTCACGATTTACGGTCGTATTGTAGCGACGCGGTAGGACTTATACAGCGGCAGGCCGCGGTACGACTTTGCCGTTGCATCATTTTTTTTTTGTCAAGGGAATTAAATATCCGGCAAACTTCTTGGAGATGGTTTCAACTTAGCAGTCTCTGTCAGTTCGCGGTGTTTTAGCTCGGTAACAAACGGCCACACTGCGTCAATACTTCGAAATGTGCTCTAATAAGAAACGAATGCAGAAAAAATAATTAACATTTTGGCTATCAAACTGATATATTAGAAAAATAAATAAATATAAATACAATAAGAAATAAATAATTATTTTAAAAACATTGTATTATAAATATTATTAGCTTATTATAATTTTTTTGTTTTATATATATTTAATAATATAATGTTAACGTAAAATAAATAAAATTATTATAAACCGAAATAATAAAACTTTTTACGATTCAAACAGATATAAGCAGAACAAAGCAAATTAATAATTTTGTTTTTTATAAATCTTATGTATAATTTTTACGTTTTATTTTCTTTTTGAGGAAAAGATTTAGTCTGTCACTCAGATATAGGTGACATGCACACAAAAAAATAAATTCTTAATTTACGTATATTTTTATTTTTAAATACTATTTGTTTTCATTTAAATAGGAAATGCTCTTTTCGATTACAACTGTTCACTTGCCTCAATAATAAATATATCCGTACGAAGTATATTTTATTCTTAAGATTGTATTCTTCTAATATCATGTTGTTTTCACGGCAAACTCAATCACATTATTTGAAAGCTATTTTCTTGGATGAAGAATTACATATTTGAAAATGCGCTCGACTTATACTCGAAGCTCACTTGTTTTGCGTTCACGGGCAAGAGTGTCATGAGAATCCAGTGGATCCCAGTATCAAGCAAGGTGATTCACCCGTTGTTTGAAAATAAGTTTAGTTATTAAATCATTTAAAATTAACTAAGTTAAATTCAAAGTTATTAACTTTATTGTTTAACTTTTAATTTTTTAATTACCCAACCTTGCAAATGAATTACGAAAGTTTGTAACGTGGTGTTATACAAGAAGATCTCTCTAACAGCCGTTGCGGTCTCGTGCAGCGAAAGAGATTCCGCTTAGCCAAAGCGCGCGTGTACACCGTTTAAAGCCCATTACTAGGGTCGTTGACCGCAGACGATCTCGGCAGACAAGCGCACGTGCGCGTCGTCTGGGCCGCCTCCCCACTCTTCGTCGGCCGAGAGAGTGGGGAGGCGGCCCAGACGGCAAGCACGTGCGCTTGTCTGCCGGGACCGTCTGCGGTCAACGACCTTAGTAATGGGCTTTAAACTGCATGCACGCTCGCTTTGGCTAAGCGGAGTCTCGCTGCGCGAGACTACCGCAACGACTGTTAGAGAGATCTTATATCGCACCACGTTACAAACTCTTGTAACTTATTTGCAGGATTGGATCATTAAAAAATTAAAAATTACATAATAAAGTTAATAACTTTTAACTTAACTTAGTTAATTTCAAGTTATTCAACTTTTAACTTTAACTAGTTGTTTTTTAACACATTAAAACACATAAACTTTAATTTATTAACATTTGATTAATGTTAAAAATTTATTTGCATAAGAAAAGGTTACAAAAGAAAAAATTTTAATAGAAGAAAAAACAAAGAAAAGAAAGAAAGCGTTTAAAATGAAAAATAAAAGAAAAGGAAAATAGGAGAGCGAATATACACAAAAGACTAATAGACATTTTTATAATAATCACTGGATTAAGTGTAATATTGTGAAATTTTGATATACAAATAGAAATTTATTAAATAAAATATAATTTTTTTTTCTATTTTTCTATTTTCTATTTTTCAGGAAAAGTGTAATAGACGAATAGATATTATAAAACGTTAAATATAAAAACGAAAGAAATAAAATAATAAAAGAAGAAGGAAGAAAGAAGTTTATAAAAAATAAAAGAGAAGAAAGGAAAAAAAGAAGCAGAAGAGTTTAAAATAAAAAATTCTTATTTTAATAATAATAATCATTAATATTTTAATAATAATAATAATAATAATCATTTGTTATAAAAAGCGAAGAAGTCAAAGTCATAACCAGCATTGAAAGATTAAAGAAACATTGCATAAACATTACATTGAAACGTTGTAATATTATATGGAAGTTACAAAAGTTTTCTTTTAATTATTTTGATAATCTAACAAAATTATTTTTAGATCTGTATCCAATTAAATTTTCAGAAATTTTAGCTAAATTGTTCTTTCCGCGTATATTACCATTTTGCGTTAAATTTGTTAAACGACACGTTACACTTATAGATTTAACACAAGTCGATTGCTTAACTTATTTAATCGTTTCCGTTGCGCGATTATCACGAGTGGAGACATTTCGCGTGATATGCCGCCGAATAGGGCCGCAAAAGAAAACAAAGTAAGCGGAGCGAGGGAGAACGGTGACACACGTGTATCCGTCATGAGGGCGCCGAGTGACAAACTCGCTGACGTGCTTTAATTAGCGACAGGGAAAGAGATTAGAACTCAGCCTTGGGACCGCGCTGCCGTCACTAATGCATTTTGGGATAGGATTCCGCGGGGGAGAGAGGGAAAGCGAGAGCACGAGTAAGACCTCTAGGAGTGACAATTTCAGGAGCGATTAGCCGTCACGCTCTGAGTTATGCGCTTACTAAACGGCGCGCCGCGCCCCATTGAGCCGCACGGCGCGTTTTTCGTAAAAATAGAATCACGAACCCGGCGCGGTCTCGTGGCCGCTTTCGTCGCCCTTAGCCTTAACAGCGGGGGTGCGAGATAGATAGGAGTGACCGTGGCTCCTGAGACGCAGGGTCAGGGCGAGGAAAAAAAAGTGGGCCGGCGATTATCCGCATTAAAAACCAAACCGCAATCCTCCCGTCTATTCTTGGCAATATGTACGAGGAATTTAATTTAAGCACTTACCATCCGTCTCGACTTCCTCGTTCGTTTCTTTCTTTTTTTTTGCCTGGGATACCGTGCGATGATTTAGGTCATGTGAGACGAAGAAGAGATACATACGTGGCCATAACTTAAAAGAATTCTGCGTTCTTACTTCAGTATTTGTCGATGATAATCGTGGAATACGATTATTTAATCTAGAAATGAATTTAAAGTTCTTAATTATGAAGAAAATAAATTTGTATCTTTGCAGGCCGCACGTACAATGACTTGAACCAGTATCCTGTATTCCCTTGGGTGTTAACCAACTACGAAACGAAGGAACTCGATCTCAGTTTACCAAGCAACTATCGAGATTTGTCCAAGGTATGTATCTAGCGAATTTACATATGGCAATGAGAAAAATATATTCTGTTGATTTCTTTCTCTTCCTTAATATCGTTGCTTTACATGCAACAAATTTTTCAAAACAAACAACTAAAGAACGTTCATATATTTTACAGCCAATTGGCGCATTGAATCCGAACAGAAGAGCTTATTTCGAGGAGCGCTTCCAGAGCTGGGAACACGATACCATACCGCCCTTCCATTACGGCACGCATTATTCTACGGCGGCCTTTGTTTTAAATTGGATGATACGCGTGGTAAGTCTCTTATTACTTTGCGAAAATAACACGCTTGATATTATTTCTTTAACTTCGCTTCGTCCACAGCCGTAAAAGGCAGAGATATATCTTAATAACGATTATTATCTACATTTAATGAAGATAGACGAATTAATTAATCGTATCTATTTACATGACAAAAGCATTCGTTAAATACGAATATTAATTAGTGTAAAATATAAATCACGTCACTTTCCTCTGTCGAGATTAAATCGAAGTTTAATGCCAGACATGAAACCGCCTTTATTCATATAATGGACGTATAATTAGCTTCCAATCGCCGATTTTTGGTCTTTCCATTTACGAAGCGTGTCCAGTCCGCACCATAAATTTAAGCGACACTTTTAGTCCTGCGTGCACGCTAATTTGGGGGCGTCGGAACGCCCTCGTGCCAACGACGCCCGCCTTCTCGTTAAATATACACATTTGTTTTCTGCTGCATTTCCTCGTTCACTTGAAATTCAGGGCCTAACTGGAAAGCGTCTTTATCTCTTTCTTTATCTCTCTCTCTCTCTTTGTTCTTTTCAAAATAAAACAGTTAATATAGTTTGTATAGAAATTTTATTACGCTACATGTAAAATTCCGAATGTTATTTCTTCGTCAATTGTAGCCTCATTTTTCGCCAGTTTCACAATTATCACAGTAATTCCACGATAATGAATTAATGCAATCGATCTTAAGTAACTGAAATTAATCTAAAACATGTTTGAAGTATTCATGTTATTACCTATATTTAAATTAAAGAAAAAACGTTATTGAATTGTTTATTCAGTGTGCAACGCACTTACACGATAAAATATTGCATCGTAAACAAATTTATTGGTCTATAACCGGTGCGCTTGCTGCCTCGTTGCTTCATCCACCGAAGATACGTTAACGATCCGTTTATAGCATTATCTTGGAGCCCTAGCTATAAAAGAATAGTTTTAGGCCTGGTATGTAGCGACTAGCGAGACTCGCGTCTCTAGTAAAATGCAAAAATCGAGGTTTACGCCCGACGCATACGCTCGGCTCGAACGCCCATCGATTATGTGTGTGGCCTCTCGCTTTGCGTTCGTTCGCCTGTCAACGGAACGGATGACTGACCGAGAAACGAGAAGGGCTTCGCAAGAAACCGCGCACACAAAGGGCCGCCTATGAAGTGTCTCTAAGTGGCGGTTTAGAGTCGCGCCGCATTTTCTCCGCTCCAACTAACACTCATTCCTCTACGTCTCATCCTTATTGACATTCTGCGGGATTTACGTGCTCCCGTTAAAAGACTCAGCTAGCCGCTAGTCGATTTTACAAATAAAAAGTACAAAAATATTAATAATAAATTGTAATAAATTGTATCGATATGTAAAATTATTTTTTCAGCACTAAGATCTTGCTATGATCATGTGTTGACCGTTTCTCAATTGAAATATTCATTACTCAAGATATTATTTATAAAAATGACACTACTGTATAATGGGTTGAAGAGAAACAGGGATAGCAATTTGTAGTCCCCATAAAAATAGATTTGAAGAATTGATTTTGTTTAAAACAAAGCAGTATTTTATTATAAAATTATATATCTATTTCAAAAAATATATATTTTTTTTGCAAGATACGTGCAAATAGATTAACTAGAACTACATAATTTATTATTAAAATAATAAAGGAAAAAACATTCAAGTGTACGTATTTATTTTACATTCATCTACATTTTTTTGCGTGTCGATATATGTGGTCAGACTTGAAACGCAATTACAAACTGAAGCTAAAAATAATATTTCAAATTAAAATGATTGACAATTTTAATAGCAATACTACAATCTTAAGGATGATAACAAAAATATTATTTTCACAGGAACCGATGACAACGATGTTCTTGGCGTTGCAAGGCGGCAAATTCGATCACCCTAACAGACTATTTTCATCTATCGCGCTCTCGTGGAAGAATTGCCAGCGCGATACATCCGATGTTAAGGTTCGTTGCATTTAATTAAGATAGTCGTAAAATTTACATTCTCGTTACGCCTCGGTGAATATCCATTGTTATCGCCGCATAAATTTTCGATCGTACACGCACCGCTTGATATACTTGAAAATCGGCGGAGCTATAAATTCACCTATTCGTTAACAGGAGCTGATTCCGGAATTCTTCTTTCTACCGGAAATGTTAGTGAATAGTAACCGCTACCGTTTGGGCAGGCAAGAGGATGGTAGCTCGGTTGGCGACGTTGAATTACCACCTTGGGCTTCGTCTCCTGAGGAATTTATACGTATAAATCGAATGGTACATAAATCAACTTTTTTAAAATAAATATTAAGACAATTAAGTTAAAAAAAAATACTAATCTACACATACACAGCTTTACTTACATTTAACTCTTTTTTCTAGGCACTCGAGTCTGAATTTGTATCTTGTCAATTACATCAGTGGATCGACCTGATATTCGGTTATAAGCAGAAAGGTAAGAGCACCTTTAAAACGAGTTATGATATTTTACAGAATTCCTCGCGAATTACGGATATTAAAAGTGAATAAAGAAATTGTTTACATATTTAGATTTATGCGATGATACTGCGTAAAAAGAAATAAGATCTCTATCTCTTTTATCTAAAATAATAAAGCCTTATTGAGATATGTTTACATCGATTGCAAAATCGTTCGTGGCATTGGGTTCGGGTGATAATCCGTGAATTGAATTAATAAGTGTTTACACAATGGCAGGCGCCGCTCGCGAGCACCCAAGGTTGCGCCCTGGGTGTTGGGACAGAGGCAGTCGAGTCAAATTAGATTTCCACCGATGTTAATTGCCGATGGCGCCTCTATATCCGGCGCTTCCCCGAAGATGCTCCGTCCCGGCATCGCGCAGGAGCGAGGGTAGACGAGTGGCGTACGAGCGTAGCGCGCGCGTATGGAAGGAATTAGTTTTTAGTTAGCTTTCTCTCTCTCTCTCTCTCTCTCAGTCCCTGTCCCGACCAATTAAGCACGTGTGCCGAGCGCGACAATGCGTCCCACCCGTAATATGCAACACGTTTACGGTAGCAGCCGGTAGCACGAAAGTGGAGCCAGCCGGAAATACCGAGCACAAGCAATCGTCGAGAAAGCGCTCTCAGAATCGTTTTCGAAGAATGCATATTATGTTTACGCGACGTGACGACAACGCACGGAACAAAATCGTAAAACTGCAGCGGAAAGTAAACGCGCGTTAAATATCTTCGCCCAACATCTTTGCTTACATTGTTACTTCACAGGCCCAGAAGCCGTACGTGCCACCAACGTTTTCTACTATTTAACGTACGAGGGTAGCGTGGAATTGGACACGATTACCGATCCAATGATGAGGGAGGCCATAGAGAATCAAATTAGGAATTTTGGACAAACGCCATCGCAACTCTTGATGGAGCCGCATCCCCCGAGAAGCTCGGCGATGCACTTGGTATGATTGATATTTCAACGTTTACGGATGACAAAGTAGTTTTACATGCGATCTTATAAAAATAATCGATAACACTTTTTTAGTCACCAATGATGTTCTCGAGCATTCCGGACGACGTGTGCATGACTATCAAATTCCCGTCTAATTCGCCGATCTGTCACATCTCGGCTAACACTTATCCTCAACTGCCACTGCCATCGGTTGTAACGGTAACTACCGGACAGCAGTTTGCTGTTAATCGGTGGAATACCAATTACGCAGGTAAAGTAATTTTCTACACGCACTCCCGGCATTTTTTTCTCATTGCCTCATGGTTATTGCAATTTACAACTTTTGTAGCCTCCGTGCAATCTCCGAGTTATGCAGATACACCTCAGGCGCAGGCTGCCAATCAACCATTGTCCATGGATCCTGTTCTTTGTGAGTATACGTGCACGTACAGACGAGCAACGTTTTACAAGATAATGTATCGAATTGTATATACTAATTAACAATGCTATATATTTAGCTCAAGCGGCAAATAGCTCGAATCCAACGTTACAACGTCGACATCTAGGCGATAATTTTAGCCAGAAGCTCAAGATTCGCAGCAATTGCTTTGTTACAACTGTGGATAGTCGATTCTTAGTGGCCTGTGGATTTTGGGACAACAGCTTCCGCGTCTTTTCCACCGAGACAGGTGAGTTTTAACATTTTACAATTGAGATTGTACGTTACAACGCATCAGACTGATAATCAATGTATAAAATAATTTTTAATCTACGTGCTTTTTCACACGATGAAGCTCTACAAAAGAAGAAATTATTATTTGCAGCAAAAATCGTCCAGATAGTATTTGGTCATTACGGAGTCGTCACTTGTCTATCACGCAGCGAATGCAACATTACTTCCGACTGCTATATCGCATCCGGTAGCGCTGATTGCACTGTCCTCCTTTGGCATTGGAACGCAAGAACACAGACTATCGTCGGTGAGGGTGAAGCGCCGGCGCCACGTGCCACCCTTACGGGTCACGAACAGCCTGTGACGGCCGTCGTCATATCCGCCGAATTGGGTTTGGTTGTCTCCGGATCGCATTGTACGTATCACAAGTTGAAAAAAGAATGAATTCTAGGAGAAAGATACTGAAAAATAATTTTTGTGTTATAATTAGATGTTCTATATGAACTGATAACGCTTGATCTTGAAAGGATTTGATTGATTTTTAATACTGCGAATAATTTGTTGTTATCAGATGGACCAGTACTCGTCCACACTACTTTCGGCGATCTCCTACGATCGCTTGAAGCACCAAACGGATTTTCATCCCCTGAGAACATTGCCATGTCACGTGAGGGTATCATTGTGGTAAATTATGAACGTGGACACATAGCAGCCTTCACTATAAATGGAAAGCGTCTTCGTCACGAGTCTCACAATGATAATTTACAGGTAACTTCCACGATTAAATTTAATTTTTTGGTAATTCTTGTGTAATTGTATTGATACCCCTTGTTTTATTTTATTTTATTTTTTTTCAGTGTTTATTACTGAGCAGAGATGGCGAATACCTGATGACTGGAGGTGACAAGGGGATCGTAGAAGTTTGGCGAACTTTCAACCTTGCTTTACTTTATGCATTTCCTGCATGCGAAAGCAGCGTGCGCTCTCTCGCGCTCGCTCATGATCAAAAGTAAGTGAAATCGACATTCCAGATTTCTTAATATCTTGAAATTTTTTTAGATTTGTATTCTCAATTTGCTTTTATCGATATATTTATTTTGATATTTTATAGTATATATGTAACGTAAACTAAAGTCTGTTTCCACCTCCTATATTTTGGAAACGGTTTAAAATTGTAACTACAAAATATGTATTCAATCATTTCTAAGATAGACGAAGGCGAATTGGATCACTAGAAGTTTTGGGACAGTTATTATTAGTTTTTTATACGATCTGTTTTATCATGCTAGTTACTTCTGCGCGCTCTTTTTGCATTGGAAACAATAAACAACATTCTGTGTAATTCAGTTTTAGTTGATAATTCGCAGCGTAGAGATCGTGAAAGCGTGAAATTTTATTTCTCATAAAATCACGATTCCAAATTTGTGAATTTAATGATGTATTCGACCAAGGCGAGACAAAAAAATACCGATACCGATTTACTCTCGACTAAAACAAATTGAAGAAATTTTCTCTTCTCGACGACCTAAGTTTCTTACTTCTCGATATTATTGAACTTTATGTTAAAATATTCGAGACTATCTCATTTTATAAAAAGATAGCATATTATTTATGATTAACATATAAAAGGAAATAACGAAACGAGAGACGAAAAGAAGCAAACAACAGATAATAATTTTGGAAATAATTATCTTAAACAAGTTAAGAAATTGAAGACAATTTTGAGATTTTTATATTAAAATACATTAAAAGAGTTTATTTCTTTTTTTTTTTTTTCTTTTAAACTGGTAATCAGCTTCGTCTTCAGCGAATTGGACATTTTTTTTTTTTAATTTTTTTTGTTGTGCGATAAGAAATGTTTATGTATTATCTTAGTACATAAAATTTAAGCCAAAGATATAAAGATTAAGAATTTATAGTAAGACTTAATAATGAAATCAATTTTTTATTATTTTTCTACCTATAAAGAAAAATTAATTCGATTTACCTCGGTCTACCCTATTCCCTTACAATACAATGCGATATTTGCACAGTTTTAAGAATCCAGAAAATTGTATTGTTGTATAATGTGAAGGGCATAAACATACACCTATTTTTTTCTTACAGGTTTCTTCTAGCTGGTCTGGCAAATGGGTCCATTGTGATATTCCACATCGACTTTAACAGATGGCATCACGAGTTCCAGCAGCGTTACTGAAATTACGACTTCCTCTTTGCCTAAGAAGGCAAGATGCACCCTCCCCCCCAAAAAAACAAACTCCTTGCGCTTAACTTTCCATATACTACAACAACTTCGAATTTACATGTATTTCTCGGACAAACGGCGCTTGTCGTGTGTTCGATTTCCTGTGGATCGTTCACGAGTCTACCGAATGTACGGGGGCACTATATATTATTTGCGCGACATTTGTATACGGGCCAGCTTCTCGTCAGACTATCCTTAGATTTGCCGCAATTTATGATACGCAAAGTATATTCTATCTCAGTCGTTTCGGATTAGATGCAATGATCGCGGCAATGAAACGAATGTGATGCACTGCGAATTTTAACGTTTAGCAATAAACTCGCTTTCGTGGCTGCGTGCAGTGCTTCCGTGTAAAGGAGGTCGAGCGGAGCGTGATACTGAGGGCGAGGTGCAATCAGAGTTCCGGCCGTTTTATCCCGCGTAATTGCCGAGTGGACGTCAAACCACGTCGCAAAGGAAAAGCTTGTAAAAGCGTGAAAACTATCACAGCGTGCCGCTCGAAACGCTAGTCAATTAACGAAGACTCGGATCTACCTACGTTCGCGAGTGTTCGCGCGATTTCTTCTCACGCGACGCGGTGAAAAAGGCACGTGTTATTCCTGATATAGTATATCGGAAGAAAAATGATGACCACGCCGACATGCGAAGAGAGAAACCGCGTCGATGAGAGACGGCAGAGCTGAACATTATTTTTATGCCTGGAACTGCACGTGGATTTGGCCCACGATATCCTAGCATTTAAATGTCCAATTGTAAATACGGATATGTAATTCTTCACGTTATACATATATACATACACACGTGCATACACGCGCGCTTTATTCCGTATAATTAGAGGGGCGAGGAGGAGGAGGCGAGAGGCGTGTGTAACTATCGCGAGAGGTTTGCATTGTATTCTTCTCAGACGTATTAATGTCGCTCACGTCGAACTTTTTGGCTAAGCACCTTGTACGTTTAGTTCGGACTACATGCACGCGAACGCACCGCGTTATCACTGGTACCGATAGCGCCGGTAGAGATGCTTCGCGGGGAAAACCAAGTCGCTGATCATTCTCCCGGCCGCGGTATTAATCCCCCCCCCCCCTTTCCCCGTCGCCGCCATCGCCGCCGCCGCAACACTTTCTACACCCTGATGTTCGCGTCCTTCGAAAGAGATCCTAATTTTTATCAAAGCCGTCCAGCTTAACTTTTTGCGAGGATATTTCTTAGTATTTTCGCACGCGACGTATATTAATCAGCAAAGCAAGTTATTTAGGCTAAAGTAACATCCCGAATTCATCCTTAACATTCCGCGACTTGTCGAGGATCGCGTTTGTGTGTTTGAATGCGTCGGTGATCTCTATAAGATGACTCGAGTGACGATAGAGTAGGATATACGCGAGACGAGAGAAAGAGTGAGAGAAAGAGAGAGCGTAAAATGTGAGAATGAAGAAGAAAGAAAGCAGACGTGCACCTTAACACGCAACAACGATGGGGAAGAAGATGCTTGATCACGCATAGAAGCGATAGAATTACTAGCATGACTTTCGTTCGTACGTCATCGTAGAACATGTGATAGTCTTGTAGTGTTACTACAGAGTACTATTGTCATTCTGAGCCTTGTGTATTTCGCGAGCTAGTCGTAGACACAGGACACCGTATAAGTATAGCCTTCAGTTGTTCGTACGTATTCCGGACAGTAGTAGTGTATTGTCGTCAACTTTATTTTAATCATGTATAACAAGTAATTACTTAATCTATCTAAGGAGACAGCGAGGGATAGGAAAACCGTTTTTGTTGTTGTTGCTTCATAGCCATACGACGATGTTGGGTGTATTTTCGAGGTTACCACGACAGTGGTTACAAAATCTTTGTGTGCGAAAGAATGATGGGGGGTGCAAGAACGCGGAGATAAAAGAATGCGGGAAAGAAATGTAAGAAAACGTAGTTTTTATTCGGATTTTACGCTGTGAATCTACAATGCATTGTTACAATTTACACTTGCATCAATTAGTATTTGCTTTACTTAAAACAAAATGAAATGTCTTCAATTTTAGGAGAATACGTTTGTCATACGTTACGGAGTGATAAAAACAAAAGAGTGATGAACAAAACTCCAGAATATATTAACGCGAGTTTTTAAAATCTAAAACGCATCTTTAATAAATCTGGGCAGTTAAACAATTTTATTGATTAGCACTGTACATGGTGTTTGGTACGGAAATGGCAAGGAACAGATTTCTCCGCACCTCGATACGTGTTCTAGTCAAGAATTACCGTCGAATTGCTGTCGTGAATCACCTGCGATCCTCAGCATTTAGGTATCGATACACTTAAAAAGATATGCCGTACTGTTTACGTGTAGTTGTATAAAGTAAATGCATAGTGCCGTCGTTCTTAGCGATCAATCACCAGTGGGCTTGCGAGATCACGGTAGCGTTACGGTCGTAATATCGATTCTTGCTGTGCGCCGGACGATCAAGAAGGAGACCGATCTCTCGTAAATTGATCGTCGGGTAATCGTACAATTTTTAAATGTATAGGAGAATGTTACGTGTGCAACGTGTTAATAATGGTGTATTGCCATTCGTTATGGGCGTGCTTCTGCATGATTGTTCGTGTCGTTTCGTTCGCGCGAAAGAATGAGGCATAAATGAGAGGAAGGAAGAACGAGGGAGGAGGATAGGGATGAGGACACGGATGAGGTGCCGAAGGTTCAGGGTTGTGTCTGGGTGCTTTCAACAATATTGCTAATTTTTTTACGTGTGGAAACGAATTTTTATGTCACGCGTGTAAATGTTTACTCGATGTATAGGCGCACTATCGACACTTTATTTTCGCCACGGTGAGAGAAATACGAGGAAATGGTTAAAAAAAAGAAAAAAAAGAGAATCACACGACATTCCATCTGCATTTCCTGCTTTTAGCCGATTTATAGTCTGCATTTGTTCATCTATCTAGATCGACCGGGCTGTGGAAGGAAGAAAGATGAAATTGGCAAAGCACACTCCTTGTTCATAAAATAGTCAAATTAAATGAAAAAAAAGATGTAATTAAATTGCGAGATAATGAGGATGATTTTAACGACGCGTGGTAGCGAGTTTGACGTGTATTCAGCTAGGCAGCACGCAATTTTTCGCAATTACTCAACGAACGCGAAGGCAGCGTAATGGATGAGAATGCATCGGGGTGACATAAGAAGTCGCATAAGAGAGAAGAGTTTTTATATTTGTTTATAGATGTGTGAGAATGTGCTGCACTCTTTAAGCAAGTTGTTAGTGAATTCCCTCCATATTGCTAATAAACATAAAAAAAGTTAACTCAGATCGATTTCTGTCCGTACTTGAAAACATTCAGTACATAAAAAAAAAATAAATATTGCTACTATTTTAAATAACGCTAAGTACAACGCTACAAGAGTTTGCCTATATTATTATTACGATTACGATTTATTGTCGTCATTATTATTAATATTCTTAATTATTATACGATTGTGGCTACATTAACGTACTTAATATCGACGGCTACCTATATAGGAGCATAGATTTGTATATTCGTCGGATAAGGCCCTTAATGTTTGCGTGTTAAGTAATAATTTTACTTATCGACACTACGATTACGAGGAGATGAACGTAATAAGAAGAACTGTGTAAAGTTTTATCCGGTTCATACGTGCCGCGAGCTGCCCGTAGACAAGTACTTACATCTATAGATTAATCGACGCGTCTGTAATGTTAATAAGCGTAATCACGGGCGGGACAGGAGAGATAACAACGCTGCAAAACACATACACACACGTACACATACGCGGATATAACACTCAAAACGCTTACTTATTAGGCTCACTTTTATCTACTTGAAGACCTGGTTTAAAGTCTCTCAAAAGTTATTTAAGAGCAACGCAGGAGAGAGTCAGCGTATGAAGCTGTAGCGGGAAAGCTCACGCGGAATTTCGAATCGATCCGTCTCGATTCTCACGAGGGAGGATCGTAACCAATTAGTAAACGAGAGAGCTTTTGTCGACGCGTACGATCCAGTTTTTTTACAACATGATACACGAAAGTCAATATAACACGTAAGCCGTAAAGTTGGAGCAGCCTCGATCGCGCGGACTCAAGAGAGGGGCTCGTCGAGCATCGTTTGCACCAATGTTTTATAAGCACCGACTCGTTTTTCTTTCCTACCTCGATCTGACGCGACCCGGTCTGACTTCGTGCGTGGATCACCGGTCGAGCTCTTCCAATTTACGGATCACCCGTTTAACTGCACGATTACATCTCGTCAGGATCGAGCCTCCTACCGACTACGGGCGTCCTTTGCATCCTTCGGAAGTTGGAGTGACGCGCGCGCGAGAAGAAGAAAGAGAATGAGAGTGTGACCAAACAATTGTGTTCCGCGAACGAAATGTAGTTAGTGGCCTAATTGTTTTGCCAGCGATGTTAGAGCACGTCCGTGACGGTTCGACGCTCGATCGGTGGATGTAGGATGGACCGAGCGCCTCCGTGTCGAACGAATCTCGACACTTGTATTGATTTTCGGCGAAGCCAAACCGTAATCACGGGCACCTCGTCATTGACAGGAGAGATACGCGGTACAGATTATAATTCCCGCCACTTTTAAAAAGTACTACTAGATAGAAAAGTACTTAAGTCGTTGCTACATACCAGTATATATAAGCTCTATCGCTTATTTTATACTTAGAAGTATTGTAATGTTCGATTAGAGGTAATATAATGGGAAAGTTGTATCTTAGCGTAAGGTAGAATAATCTGTAAAGATAAGTAGTCAAATAAATGAAAAGTACATTTGATGTTGCAGACGATCTTTTTTCTTTATAACTCAGATTGATAAACTCGATGCAGTTTTAAGCAATGTCAGATACTTGCAAAAATTAGGATATTAAAGCCATAATGGGATACTATTGATTCATGAAGCTGCTCTGCAAGCTCCTTTAATAGTTGGCGAAGCCAAATTTTCGTTGAACAATGTTTTATAATATTATTTTCTATTTCAATCAGAAAGTGAACTATTATTGACATAGTAATCCATTTTTGAATTTTTCATATTACTTCTACAGACAACAACGGACTCAATATTTTTTTCATAGGTCTCACAAATCAGTTTTTTAGATATTATAGCAATTTTACTTTTATTAAAATAGTAAAGCATGCAGCGAAACTGAATTTTATTTAATTTTAGTCGTGTTAAATGAAAACGTTTTGTTCGACAAACTACAAATTGTCAACTATCAATTTCGATAGAGTATCATTTCAAAATGAAAAACTTAAAAATATTTAATTACTAAATCGTTACTACAACAATTTATTTGTGACCTCATAAACTTTTGCGAGCACCTGAAAAATACTAAAATTGAACAAGTAGGATGGAAAGGTGAAATTGAAACGTAACGCTCTCTCTTGTTGCCGATTTATTTATGTTATTCACGATCATAACAGGGAGCACTGTATGGGTGTACTCAAATATACAATAGATATGTACTCGTTAGAAAAGTATACACGTCGTCCGTACCAACATTATTGTTACTTGCCCATAAGTTAATTGCATACGATCGCTTTCATAATTAGAGTAGGTATTAAACAGATTACTCATCCCTCGACAGTCACAATAAGTCCGATATAATTTTTAACGTACATTCATTTGCATATATTTTTGTCTTGTTCATATTCATAGACATGGACAAGATATATTCACACATACACAAGATATATTCATATTTTATAATCCAGCACACAGACCATTTACATTTCAAAGCCGATATACTTTATCATTTATGAAACAGTGACCTAATATTCGAAGCAATAAAAAGAAACATTAAATTTTTCATCGACGCATGCGTAATAAAAACTGAAAGCTTACTTTAGTATTCTCCCGTATATCCTCAGAGCGATTTAAATAATTTTATAATAACATTAATGAAGAGATTACATTTTGCGTCGCACATTTTTTGTGCAAGTACAGATTCTTCGGACTCGTTTAAATACTACTCTCAATATGGGAGCGATGCTGTTCCATTTATTACACGAAGTTATTTGAGAAAGCTCAGTCCTGTGGTAGAATACCCCACTTGTACGAAAAATACAATAATTTTTTTTCCCCTTTCTTTCCCTATGGGTATCGCTGGAACAACGGAGTAGATGAAAAATTCTTCGAGGATTCGGAGAGACTCACGGACTTGTAGGCGAGAGAAAGGCATACAGTCGAAATATATTGACTCGAAATAGGGGGATATACTCTAGGATTACTATGGCGCGTCGGCTGAAGTTTCTATATCAAGCATGTGATTAGAACGTACTATCATTAATCACACTACTTCTGCTACATAATTACTTTTTCTTGGCACACTTTCTTGCTAGTCAATATGTCACTCATATATATCACCTCAGCTTTGATATTATGTTCAATTATCTACGGTTTGCGTAATGTTAGTCTACGTATGTATAGATTGTGTGTACCATTGTGGCGTAATTGCAGCTTTTTCACGCGACTGAAAATCGCTTAAGAAACTTAAAATCACAGAAACATTTTAATAAAAAAAATTTTAAAGAAAATTTAAATGCAATATAATTAAAAAATTCTGTCAGTACGTTTTCATTTCACGTCTTATAAAATATTGGATATCCAATTTCTCATCCATTTTCCAGAAACGCCCATATTAAATTTCCTCGGTACACAGATTCTCTTCATACATTCTGTGAAAACGTCACCGGATAAATGTGTTCTTAGAAATACGTTAATAAAGCAAAATTTATACAGACTTGTTAAAGACATTCGCAAGTTTGGCCAAATGCAGCTCACCAAAAAGTTGAATAATTTTCTCTGGAAACTTATTCTACGTTAAATCTCCTATTATCTGTAGAATACCATTTTGATTATATTTTTAAAAATTCATACACGTAAATGATAAATATATTCGTATAAGTTAAATTATAAAAGGATCGCACTGTTTGCCCATTTTTCTCTTTACGAATTAACTTATACGACGTGTATCATTATTTATTATCAAGTTCGCCAGCATCGTAGCCGAGTAGTCGCATCAGTATGCAAACGTATATTATACGTATGTACGAAGCAGCTATTTGATATACATACGTGGTCTCTGAGACCACGTGTATTACTTGTACGTACATGTATGACAGTATACGTATGTGTTGAGATACATTATCACAAACAGTGCCCGCTTGTGTCGAGCATTATGTTTAAACATATATCACATTATATAATAGAATATTTGCGCAGAAGTGGTAGCGAGAGAGTGAAATAATAAACGATGCAGCTCCAACGCTATCTATACTACCTTAGACATCTACCGTTCGGTTGTGCTCTCTGCCGCTAAATATGATCCATCCCTCGCCTAAATCTGCCTGCGTACGTCCGCCACATCTTTATCGAGGATAAGGCCTTGTACTCCTCACGCTTGTATTCGTCTTCTATAAAAACTTACTTTATCTGACCTCGCGCTTTAGATCTAGAACATTTAAGCTACCGTCATGCTCAACATCACGTATGATAAGGGATGATTCTACTAAGGGGATACTGTAAATACAACAATCTTGCGTTTGAAACGGTGTGGGTCCAGCCCGCACCATCGCGAGCAGCAGCTCGAAAGACAAAGCAACGAAAATTTATCTCGTTTCCATCGCGATTGCCATCGAATCGCCGGGAATTGAGCAAACATATGTTTCGCAAGTGATCAGTTTTTTCGTTACGTCGGATCGTTTCTTATTTTATGCCTGCTGCACGAGGTAAGATTGCATAGCATGGAGTTTGCCTTCCGGCCTTCCTTCGAGACAGAGGTTGTACTTAAGTCAGTCAAGCGATGTGCATTAAATGACGACAGAAGGAGACGATGTCCAAGCCGACGTCCGACAATATTTGCGAACTTCTATAGTGTTTACTTTCTGCTTCTTGTCTTCATCTGCAATGTGAATAAAAATACTGAATTTCCACCACATTGTTGTGTAAAAATTCAAGTTTTTATGTAGCTATTAGTCTCCAATTAACTTTCTAGAGGCCACATTTGTCTTGTTATAAAAAAAAATTTTTGTCCGATTTTACTTGAGAAATCTCGTAAGTAAAGAATCTATTGATATTTTATTTCTTTATTTAAATTTATTGACGCCTAATCTGTTTGATAGTATTTTAATGATCAATGCTACATACACTTATATTTTTGGTTTTTAAGTGTAATTAAACTAAAACTCGAATTTATTGATACATTCCGATATTTTAATATGAAAAGTAAAGGTTGCAGGTATGCAGCGCTTACTGATCCCTCGAGAATTATATCACAAACTAATATTCGCGCTCAGAAACTAAACTCACCTGCCGTTTAAACAGCTCAGGCTTACTGGGAGTGGTCCCGAATCTACGGCTGGAATATGGCCAGATACAGTCTCCATTAACGGGTACCATTGTGCTACCGGTTTTCGTGGATTATCTAGCATTTCTAACCAATGATCACGGCCAACTCCAATGAAACTCGACCCAATCGCGGTGCAGCCCATCAACTCGTTCGATCCGATTCTGAGGTGTGTAAAATATTAAACTTTGCACTTGTACTTTAACAAACAAACAAAAAAAAAAAAATTAAAATGTACTAGAAAAAATGTTCTTACCTGTCATAATCAATTACTTTCACTATGAGACTAACGTCTTCAATGTTACCCGCGGGAACGTCAAAAACGAGCGCCTCGTTGTAGACAGGATAAAGAGTGTTCTTCTTCACCGTTGTCTTTTTCTTCTTTATTCTTTTGCCTTGGCATAGCAGATAAACTTTCACATACGGATCTAGAGAAAACACATTTGATCAATTATAAATTATATAATGATAATATCTCGAGCAAAATTTTTTTAATAACATAAACGCAAAAAAATATTTGATTCCATTCTGCACGGACCTGATTTGCCGGTTATATCCATTCCCTTTAGATTTCTGGCTTTAACAACGGTTAATGTCAACCGACCGGCCGTTGGTAGATAGCATAACGATAACATCAATTCTCCCAAATTAACTTTCTCCTGTGTAAAATACGGAAAAGTTAAAGTTACATCCGAAATAGTCGCGTTCTAAGATAATTAGCTATATATCTCGCGCAAATTAAGGTACCTGCAAAGCACAGAGGATCTCCATCGTGTATTCGATTTCTTGCTCGAGATCGGTGCAATCTAAGAGTTCCTTAAGAACTACTTGCCCAATGAGATCGTGACGTGAAAACCGATCAAAGTCGTAAACTGAGAATTGCAAGTAACGTTCCCTCAATTCTTCATGTGACACGCTGATAAAAGAAATTACAATGTCATTATCAAACGTTGCGTTTTAATTTCTTTCGCATAATTATATAATTTAGCATTATATAACTGAGAAAAATTTTTCAAATGAATTACAATTGCAGAAATGTCTTTACCTAAAGATGAATGTTTCATTGAATACTGGGTTCAAATTCTTTCGATGTACTTTCGTCTGAAACTTTTTCTTCCTATCTGGCAACAGGTACACCTTGACGTATGGATCACTGCTGCCCGTTACATCCTTTATTGGCAATTCGTGAGCTTCCAGAACCTAATATTCCAGAACGAATCAAATATTATTCAATTTAATAAAATTAAATGAATATAGGATAGCATAAACAATATATCTTGTTTTAAAGAGATAGAGATTAAGAATAATAAGGTATCTGGTTCGAAGGCACATTATTATATTTTTTTAAAAACCTTATTAAGGGAATTTTTTGTATTCGGTTTTTAAAAACTTTATGAAATAGTTTAATCAATGAGTTTTTAAAAACTAAATGAATTATGTGAGCTTTATTTAACCCAGATATTTTATCGGTAATATTAAATGTAATTTTTATCTTATACGCGTTTAGATTTACAGTGATAAAAAAGAGTTAATTGAATTATTGTATAATCGGTGTAAAACCTAATTTTTTTTCCTAAATAACAGCTTTTTGAAATACGTTACGTTTTTTTTTCAGAAATTTTATGTCAAAATGTAAATGGAGCATAAAAACCGATAATATATCTTGTTTTTTAAATTTATCTGTAAAGCGTGGTTTTGCTGGGTATAATTGATCTTAATGCACATGAATACGCTGCATACGCTAATAGCTTAATATAGCTGCCATTACCTAATCTACACGTTACCACGGTTAATTCTGGTATAGAAGAGAATATATGTCCGTCATAAATGCAATATTGTGATACTACATTATCATTATTCAATATCTCACGTGCTGAATATAATCCAGGTGGGTATACATATATTCAGCTAGCACAAATGCAGTTTTAAATGCAAACTCATTTATTCACCCAGGGGACGCGTTATTTTCCAGTCCAGGAAGATTTCATATCTCATTTGTACAACTATGGATTTGTGTCGTTTAATACTTTTATTTGAATATTTTGTTGATCGTAATCTTTTCTATCGTGTTACACAGTGTTAAAAAGAATTTTTGAATCATATAATTTACAATATATGTTATCAATCGTCTGGTCTCATATAACCAACATTTGTGACAGATCAGAAAAAAAATATTGCGCGATACTTACTTTGACAATAAGACCTTCGATTTCCTTGTCGTAGCGAAGAGCAAAATGTAATTTTCCAGCATATTCCATTTCTGATGGACTGGAGCTTTCCGCGCTCTCTTGCCTCATGAGTTCTTTTTTATACAGCTCCGGCTGCACAGTTTTAACGTATTCATATTAATATTACATCTTGTAAGTTTAATAAAAATATATAATCTTAATCGTGCGTTTACATAGTATCGATCAATTAACGTGAAACGAGATAACTGAAAATAAATCGGAAAACCGGAATATGTAGAACTCTATATGCGTTACATGATAAGCTTGTTTCAAAGAGAATCAAATGACATTGCGTCGTTGTTTGCATTTCAACGTCCATTCAACGTCATAACAAATACTACGGATATCGAAACATCGTCTAAATACCCTGATAAGGCCAAGGCTGGAATCGCTGCGATTTTCGAAGCTGCAAACGCTGAATTTAATGTTAGGCAGGTCAAGCCGGTGCGATAATTGACGTTGGAAGCTTTGATGTCTCAAGCTTTGATGTCTCATTGGCACGATGGGTAAAGTGGTTTGACGCAATACCTAGTAAAATGTTAACGTTAAAACAACAGCACAGAATTTTACTTTAGCGTCTACTAGTTTGAATTCTATTCTTATTAATGTAAATTTGCCAGCAATACCTTCTTATTGTCCTTCTGTTCTTGAATGTATTCGTGAGTAATCGGTTTCGATTGGAGGTCCGGGAGAGAGTGACTGATGCGAATTGCATTTTGTTGAATCTGATCGTTCTCTGTATCCTCGGTATTCTCGTGTCGAGTCACGCTCATCAACCATCGCCAAGTGGAAGAGCATTGGAAGCTCACCGCCGCCAAGAGAACCAAACCAACTAGGGTCACCCCTGCTGCTATTAGGAGTTGATAAGGGAAGTTCCATTCTTCTGAAAAGACAAGTGTTCGTTGCTGATAATTTATTGCAAGCGAATAAGCATTAGAAATGTAGGCACAGACATAAAGCCAGTATTCATAGTCGATTCTTATTTTGAGACGGTCTTAAGCAATGTCTTAAAATGCTAATACGGTTCTCTGATTGGCTGATGACATCTTAAGATGGTACTTAAGATAGCCTTAAATATAAGAATCGACTATGAATACCAGGCATAACCACCAGGTGTAGATGTAACAAGAAGATATACAAACATGACAGAATAAAATAATTTTTTTATTTGATCTCTTCTCTTGCTTTTTGGAATTTCCAGAGAATTTTTATTTAAATTCTTCGCTGAATGCCAGATTGCGTAGGCAAACCGTAACGTAGTGAAAGGATCGAATAAAATATTCACAGAAATTCATATTGCCACGGAATGTTACGTTGAACTGTGTAACATGAGTAATGATGAATAAAGAAAATTATATTATATAAGCTAATTGAGTTGGCTGATAATTTTAAAACGTTTGTAAAATAGATGAAGCGTTTGAAGAGAAAGCATGACTTTCATTAGGTTTATGCAATAAGAAGAAAAGGATGCGCTGATGGGAAAAGCCCTTTAAATAAATTGCGCGCGCGTATATGTATCTGTGTTTGCGGGGAATACATACGTCATCGTGCATATCCCACGGCAAAGAGAATGGTATCCTTGGTTTGAGGCAAACGAAGAGATGTACGCCAACGCTTCGAGCTTTTCGTTCTCGTTTATATCGAGAACAATGCGTGTCTTGCTAATGACAGAAATATCTCTGTGTTTTTGTTCTAACGTTGACGCGGAATAAATTATCAGATGCGTATAAGTATTATATACGACGCACTTCCTTCCGATATATTTCACAGTCTGTTCTGAGATCAAATCATGCTCGAGAATTATCAAGAGAATGTACATACTGCAAAAATATATTTCTGCGCGGAAAAGACGGTTTTGTAAAAATATCTAAAAATTTAGCTGCACACAGATGTAAAAATAATTTTGCTGGATCAAAGTAATTACGTGGGATGTTCAAACTGGTTGCTGAAACTGTCAAAACTTTTTGCAGCATTGCTCGTAATGCTTGAACGTTCTTCGTAATTATTTTGGCGGTTCAACAAAATTATTTTTAAACTTGCTATATCCAGTTAATTTTTTAGATACTTTGCAGTATATTTAATATAAAAAATATTATCAAGATTTGCTTTAACTGAAAAAGTCTTATTTCTCTTTTTGTTTTTTTGTGTTCACACATATCAGTGAAATTTTACTTATTTACACTTGATTGATTTCTCGCTTTCTATTTTGAGAGATAAATTGTTGTTCAAATCTTACTTTTGATTTTTTAAGAAGCAAGAAAGAAGAATTAAGAAAGAAGTCTTAAGTATGATTTGGCCTAAAAGAATTTTCTTTTTAAGCTCGTTATATCACATCTGCTCTTATCGGTAAAAAAGCGTTATCGGAGAAGATTATTTTGTAGAAATGACTCATCGTCAAGAACAGTTGGAAATGTTACTACACTATGTGGGAAATAATAGGAAATCGATGGACGATTGGTCGCACGGTGCTTTTGATCAACTAAATTGCGCATGTACGAGACAGAGCGCATATTACCGCTTTTCTGCCCTTTTTGTTCTTTTTTGCGTTTACATACCACACAACTGTTTAAAAAAAGGGAATGTAAGCACGGCGTGCCTTTTATCTTTGAAAACAATGAAATGAAACCAGCAAACAAAACCAGGGTGTATGAGGGTTTTTTTGCTCGCTGCCACTTGCAACGGGTAAATGAAATGGAATCGTGACGAACAAGAGTAGCGCGTAGGTGGTTTATTGTTACGTTGTAAAGTTTTCACCTGTTATTACGATAGTAGATACATGTCTCGCGCCGAGTTAACTTTTGCCCGCGTGGCACTCCATTTAATCATATACGCGTGTAAAATCGAGTCACGATTCAGCACAGCAGTTTTTCCACTCAAATAACGAATCAGAAGAGGCATAAAATGTGCCCTGAAAATCTCAATGACGACACAAATAATTGACGACAAGAGAATCATTCTATATATGGTAAATAACTTTGACCTTCTGCACTCCGTAATCCATTTTCCATGTTTCGCGAATTTCGCATTTTACTGCTCTAACAAACGGTACCCCAAAACACATTTTTTTTTTATTCTTTTCCTTTTTAGAAGCCGTCCATTATTGTACAAGGTACATTGATAGGGAAATTAGAAACGCTTTTGACGGCGTTGAAATCAAATGTCACCATAAGTCAATACACGTCGAACGTGCTTTCCTCATGCTATATGTATTTACGTTGCGAGTAAAAGTTTATGAGACGAGAATTCGTAAAGTTTTCAACACAGAGTACGATTTACGAGATACTTCTTTTCGTAAACACTGTGCCGAGTCGCAGCATGTATACGGCAGAGTGATTGATGAGCTTTAGTGAATTACAGGGTCGCTGCCATCACAAGACTTCTAATATTTGTCGCCGATAATAACTAAGTTTCGTTTCCACGACATTTCTCAAGAGACTTTTCTCGTTCCAATAACTGCCCCCAGATAACATGTACATGATAAATAAATTATGCCGGTATTTTCAATTCTCGAAATTAAAAGCGTAATCTATATTAGTATCATTGATATTAACGTATAATTAGTCGCGTGCATTGTTATGCAAAAAAAAATTATTGACCATTAATCTATCTCCTTGTAATATTAATCTAACGATCAATGTTATGCCAGATATTCGGTCGTTGAGGTGCATAATACTGAACAAACAGTAACCGAAAACTTATTTTTTCTTAATTTTTCAACCTGTTATTTATTAAAGAGTTTCCAACATAATTATTTTTTAATATCTGGACTAATGTGTATACATTTTAACAAAATGTACTTTTCATATATTGCATTCTATTTTAATATATCTTGATTATCTACTTATTTCATTATTTATTAAATTATTTATTTAAACAAATTGAATAATATTGATTTAATAATAAATTGATAAATGCGAAACCGCAACATTTTATTACCGTCGTTATGAAGGTATAATTAACTGAAATAATTTGTCGCTTGTGTTGGTATGGAATACCACTGAAACACTGTTAGCCTTGTAATATTAATCTGTCAATCAATCTTATGGAATCGGAAATTTGGTCTTTGAGACAATTTGGGTAAGCAATAACTGAAAACGACCTATCCTATTTTTCCAACCTGTTGTCGTTTAATCGAGTTTCCATATATGAGTGATATATTTGCCGTTCCGTCAAAACATGTCAATATCTTTTTACGTTTATTGCGCTTTTTTATCTTCCGTATGACGTTCGCTACCCATGACCCTTTTCCTTGTACGTACAACTTGAATAGTCTTTTGCGTGCTATATCAGGATGCTCCTACAAGGCCAGTGGGGATTTCGCATCCTTTGTCCATGTGTTTCCACCATTAATCTCTTGTTATAAAGAATACATAATCTTAAGGATTATTGTTTTATATTAATATATTATCAATGTACATTATAATGCACATTATAGTGCATGTTTTAATAATGAATTTGTCTTAGAAAAAATATCGCCGAATATATTTCGTCAAATATTGTGGTGACCTTGACCTTTTTCTTCTTCACCCTCTCTGATCTACATTTTATTTTGTTAAATCTCACCAACTCCCCCTGGCTTTCCCTCTATCGGTTTGTAAAAAATCCGTCGTAAAATTTCTTGTTTTCGAAATTTTGAACTGTTTGATCTTTATTTTCGTGTTCCATCTTTACACTAATGGAACCGAAATATATTAACTTTATTTGCTAAAGCTGCTCATTAATGTATTACTTATATATACAATTTATATTTCATGATAGTATTCAAAAGAAGATTCTGTTTATCATTTTATGTGCTATGTACAGAGAAAAACATTTTAAGCGTTCAAAGTTCATGGATATATACAAATATAAATTTTATTGTGATGATATTTATGATTTTATAATTAGAATTCTCTGTCCCAGATTTTATTCCGAATTCATAAATTGTTTAAAATGCTCGCGTGTTTTATTTGACAGCTTAATCTCGGCATAAGCAGTATATACATTTTATTCTCGACAAACATTTTGAGACATTAAAATTAGAAGCGGATGTATCCAAATATAAATTATGTGTGTTATAACATTGTTATTTATAACAGCATAAGTAAAATTCTGTTTTCGATTTTATCCTAAAAATATAAATCATTTCAAGTAAGCTTGGTTTATTTGATGGCCTAAGCTCGGTGTTAGTAGCAGCTACTTTTTTTCCCTGCTGCTTGTGATTTCAATTTTCACGAATAGCTTTTCTCAAAGGGGTTGTTTTAGAACTAGGAACACGCGCGAGTTTTTTTTCTTTCGTTTCAAAGAATCGGCACAATTTTTACATTTTTTTTGCACACCTCTTTAACATAATCTTCGAACGTATAATCTTTATATCATGTTTAGTAATTCCATTACAAATAAATCGAATAATTATGCGCAATGTCTGAACTAATTTACCTTGAAGTTAATAATTCAAAGTATTAATTATTTCTACTAAAATATTTCTCTCATTGTTACACAGTTATATTGTTATAGATATATGCAAGGTATCCCACGTTCTCCTTTTTTTTCTTGCTTATTCATTTATTCTTGAATTTCAAATTAAACCTAAATAGAAATGAGAACAAGTACATTAGCAGACACAAGACATTACAAGCAGTATAATTAAAATTTAAGTATTAATAAATACATTAATTTATATTATACGTAATTATACACGTTAAGAACATATTAATAATTTCTTTATTAATTATTACAACACAGCATTATTATTATTTTACTTATAATGCACGATTTGCAGTATAATGCGTCTAAAATATTTGTATAGTTTTTATATACACTCTGTATATTTTATATATATATATATATATATATATATATATATATATATATATGTATATGTATATATCGAATTGAAGTTGCAAATCCAACAATTCAGAAATGTCGATAGCAAAATATTTCGCAGCTCACATAACTTCGCATATCAAAATATCGTTTATTTGTGATACAATGATTACATGTCACGTGTGTTTATTTAACAAATATGGATAGTAAACCAAATAAATCAATAACTGAACTAACAAATGCTGCGGATACTTTTGACAATCTGCTCGGCTTTGAGGCGGCTCAGAAACGACAAGATAGTAATTTGTCAACTAAAAATGTGGAACCGCATTTTAAGCCTTGGCGTATTTTTATCAATCACATTGACAGCTATCATGGAAAGATATTAACTGATGTATGTATCATTTATAATAAATTTTATATATATACATATTTATTTATTTTTAATATTTGGTACAAAAAAGTTTAGTTGTCACATTTGTCAAATAAAATGATAAAATTTCGACAAAATGAAAAAGAGTTATAAATCTCAGTGCACTCTTTTTTTCATTTAAAAAATATTTTTTAATTTTTTTTTTTTTTAATTTCATTTTTTACTTTAATGCATAAATTAATGGAAAAATGACAAATCTTTTGTATTAATCAATTACAAACGTAGATGTATTAGAAAATGGTTTAGATAAAAATTATAAGTTTGTGTGTATGTGTGTGTTCTTCATCATTATTATTTTAACATCATAATTCTATTTTGTTATATATTTTTGCCATTGCTTCCGGCAATGTAAATTTGCATAATGAAGAGAAATTTTATGTAGACGCATTTTATGTAGACGATATTAAAACAATACATGTTATTAAAAAAAATACAATTGTTAATAATAAATAGCACTAAATAAATTATTAAGAAAAAAGCAAAAAGTGTAATAATTTAAATATTACAACAATGATATTTTTAATAATTTTAAAAGGAATTTAATTACACAATTAAATTATGCAATAAATTGTACATTTCCATTTCACTTTGAATCATGAAAATATCACTATAAAATTGCTTTCGAAAACATGACAATTAGAGGATACTTGACGCTGAAAGCTATGATTCAATCAAAGGCTTGTAAATATGGAAACTTTTGATTCAAATACCATGTGTATTATTTGAACTGCATTAGTGCGCAATAATCAATAGAAGAAAATGAAAGTTTTCCAACTTTTCTTTTTTAATCATGTCGATTAAAGCAATCGTAACTAACTGTAAGAATTAATCGTTTTATATCACTTTTCACAAGGTATAAAAATGATATCAGAAGTAGGTCATCATTATTACTTTTGCAGTTATTCTCGAGGGTTTCTCTCGTAACAGTTTGGTTTATTATTTTTAACCGTTGTACTATAGCTTAGAAAACAAATATTTCTGTTTACAGTTCAGTAATTAAAACTAACATTACAATATATATCGACAAACTGCTTTGTTTCATAATAAAAAATTTTAAATAAAAGATGCACACTGACGCAAACAAAAAACTTTTCAAAGGCACGTTGTATAAAGTAGATTTTAAACCGACTCGATATAATTACGTAATATCTTTTTATTTATATTTCTTATTAAATATGCAACGGCAATATTGTTCTTTTTCCACTGTAAAATCTTTGTAAAATTTGATTTAATGTATAAGATACTTTCTTTATGTTTATAAATGTTTTCTAACAAGATAATCTTGAAGAAAAAAAGCAGTGCATATATATTTATAGCAACGTAAATAAAAATTCAAACGACTTTCAGATGTAATTTTAGATTACGTTATTATTAAATTGTAATATATAATAAATAACAAAATTTGTATAATTAATATATTGTATTCAAATTCATTTAATTAAAAATGTTTAGGTGTTATTGAATACTATCTACATTGATCCGCTAAGTATAAATATTCCGCCGCACAGTGAAGATGAATTCGAGGACGAAGGCGACCAGTATGTAAAAGGAAATGAAAGAGAGAAAAGAAAGTGGCTGGACAAGAGCGCAGAAGTTCCAAGAAAATATGAAGTGATTGGTACAGTTCTGGATAGCAAGGTAATATTTTTATGTTTTACGAAAGTTCATGGTCCCTCGAGCTTGATAACAAGGATTTCTCAGTATTTTGAAATTAACGAGTACGCTTTTATCGGATGCTTTTCTCATGTAGATTTCTACATGGATTTTTATTTCAAGCGTTTTTATAACACTTGAGAGATCTGAAACTTAGTATTAAGAATTAAAAAGAATAGTAACGTTTGACAATTAAAATAACAAAATAAAAATAAACAAGAGTCAAACCACGGAAATTTAAAAAATAGGATATTTTAGGTACGTGCGGGGGAGACGCTATTAGCGCTATTTGCATAATTTTATCCTTGTTTTACATCTAATAAATATTAAAATAGAATAAAAGTAGCGCTAATAGCGTCTCCTCAAACTCATTCCTTCTGAGTTTTTTGATATCTGCCATATTAAATCTGTTATTTTGAATTTGTTAGTTTTGTCATCGGATTTATATTCAGTGATCTTTAAATTTAAATAAGCGTAATTGAAAGCTAGCGAATTATTAATGACCTGATGAGCCAGCTTTTCCGTAATTTATCCCATATATAATCATGAATATCTTATTAATCATACCAAAATTCCTTTTGAGGGCTGAAAGTTTTGATAACATAGTTAATTTTGATTGCAATCCAACTTCTCTAGCGCGTCACATGTCGTTATAATATGAAATACATAAATTTGTAATTCTTTTTTGCATTTTAATTGCAAATTTCTGAAAATTGTGACGTGATGGAGCAATCTGGACAACAACTTTGTATTCAGCACCCAAAAAATTAGAAGAAACAGCTAGTTTCATTTTAATATTTAAAAAAAAAGCATTTTTTTATGCCTCGGTGTAATTAATTAAGATAAGAATGAATGCATAAAGCAAAGAAATTCGCAAGAAAACGGTTAAATTTGTTAGCACATAATAGGAGTTAATTTTTATTGTTGCGCAACAGTATTCGTGTCCAGAGGACGTGACGGTAATTCACTCGGACGAGAAAGACCGTTTTTTATCTGAGTTGATTATCTGTGGTGTCATTATCTACGATATTACGCAGGAACCAAACCAAATCAAGGAAGCATGTTGGGCCTTGAAAGGTAAATCAATACAAATACTTTGCTTACATCTTAATGTAAATGTATTGTTTTCAATTTAAGACTGTAGGACAAGAAGTAATTTTTAGTAAATAAAACATTGCTTTTCTGTTGTAAAGAAGTTTTTATAATTTACGTTAATATTTTTCGTTAAATAAAGAATCAGGATTTCTCATGTTTATGTTGAAATTTTTTTTTTACAAACTTGTAAGACGCAGAGCTTGAAAATGAAAAATTTTCCTTTTAATTAATAATTAAGATAAGGATGATGTAATTTCATTATCTTTTATAATGTTTACTATACATTTACCGAGAGCAGAGAAAAGAAAATGCTAAAATATTAATTATATTCAATTGTGTGTTTTGTTAGTAAAATATATTTCATGTAAATACTTTTTTTAATAGAAATACATGATGTGGAAAAATTTTGTTGTATTTTGTTGTATAATATGAACATTCGATGAAGCAACCTATTTAATTAAATCGCGAAATTAGTAGGAATTATAAGCATTTGTACACAGTTTAAATTTTAATTTTCTATTATGTTAGAAGATAAATATAACGAAGTACCTATATCCAGCTACCTTATAGTTTAAATAATAAAGAAGCTGCTTCAGCCATTATTAAAAAGTACAAGACTGGCTTCTAAAATTTACGACCGTGTAGAACTCTTATCGACACAGTAAGTACAATCTCTTCTATTTCTAGAAATTGTTTGTCTGCTGGAAAATATGGAGAAAAAATCACCGAAAGCTTTTCAAAGAGAGGAACCAACGCGACATTTTATTTTGATTTCCACTATAATGACGTGGGCTCTTACGAAGCCATTAAATCCAGCTGATCCAGATTTACCGTTCACGGAAGCAGATTATCGAAAACGAAAGCCTCATCCGAATTACAAGGAACACATTCAATGCGAGAGAGAGGTTGTGGCAGTGAAGAAGATCGCTAATTTAAAGAGCAAATTGAAAACTCTGGTTATTTGCTGTGGCATCACGTATGGTGAGGAGGAAGGTCCGCTTCATTATCTTTTCAAAATGGCGTGGCAAAACGCGCCCTTCTTACCGATGTTTGGCAAAGGATGGAACAGAATACCTTTGTTATACGTTCGTGACTTGGCCACGTAAGTCTGTTAATAAAAAAAAAAGAACATTTATCTCGTTCAAGAAATTGTAATATTAATATTCGTTTTCTACTTGAAAAATGAAAGACACGTTAAAGATTAAAATACGTTTTGAAATATACATACAAGAAATTCTTATACAAGAAATTCAATTTGCAGTACGAAATAATATTTATAATATTTATAACTTTATCTTATATTATCTTTAATATTAAATATCGTATTACTATACACATTTGCAACACGCAATAAAAAATTTATTACATTATAATGTCTTTATTAACTTTATTTTTTCATATTTGTCATCATAAATATAATTTTATAAATTTATATATATATATGATATTCTTTACTGAGAACTGACATTATTATAATTGATATTATTACGAAAATAATGACAACAACAAAAATAAAAACCAAATAGTTTATATTGTGTGCGTATATTTGTGTTAAATATTATATTATGTTATTAATATTAAATGTCTGGTGTTAAATATTATCGATAGATATTATGATTTTAAAATATTTCATGTGATCTCTAAACAAATTTAATAACCTTATAAACTTAAATTTAAAAAAATAAATAATTAATAATTAAAAAAATATTTAATATTTAAATATTCTATATTTTGATATGCCATTGTAAGATGTTGGCGTAAGCTTATTGGAACACGCTGGAGTTCTAATTGTCTGGTTAACCAAATCCGTTTACCGTTACAAGTAATTTGATTTTCAGAACGGTATCCTCGGTGCTGCAAAATTGGCCTCCGATGCGGTACATTGTGGCGGTAGAACAGGAATTAATCTCTCAAAATACGATCATTAAGGTACGAGTCTCTTCGTTTATATTGACTAACTCTGCTAAATACTACAAATATTGCACCAACTATATTTTCTGCTTTTTTTCTGGTTTTATAAAAAAAATATAAAATTAATATTATAATAAGGTACAATGATAGTAAGAAAGCCTTCATCGGTCGTAGCTAGGTCTTAGTGCTTTTATTTTTATTTATATGATTTTATATACTTTTATATACTATTTTATAATTTTCGGTCATAACACAGCATGTCGAATAAGAATTAATAATATCACTATCTATATTAAATTAATTAATTTAATATAATACTTGATGTTGATTTGCATCTATATACCCATTCCCCCCCATTGAGATTAATTATATATGCATAAAAAAACACAGAAGAATGTAGAAATGCTATTGTCATAATCTTTATCGCATTATTTTTTTTAGCATAAACACATGTTGACCTTAATTATTCAAAATGGGGGTTGATTTCAATAATCCGCTTTATATTCCGTTTACTCGAACAAACCAGTTTTTGAAACATTCCTCGTCCCACTTGCACAAACTGGTTTATACGAGTGATGCAGAGGAAAGAATCAAATACTTAGAGTCAATTTTAACAAGTTCGTCGAAAGATAGCAAATATTAACTCTCTTTACCATAATTTACGGATATTTTGCTTTATTGTGAGGATTTGCGTATAAACTGTTTCTATTTTCTAAGCCTTTAAGAACAAAATGAAAACGTACTAATACCTTTTCAGCATTATTCTCTTTCTTCTCTACACAATATTATAAACTTTAAAAATAAATTTTCAAGAAATTCCAAAACAAGGTAAAAAATTTAGAAATTAATTTGTACCACGATACATAAAGTATTTTTAACTTCTCGCTAATATCCTTGTAAACAGAGGATCAGTCGGGGCTTAACTACTGGCAGCGTAAAAAACGTATCGAAGGAGGATGCGCTTTCACTGCCGGAAGTTTCCCAGCAAATATACGATCAGATGACAGTGGATTTAAACATCGATCCCGTGTACGTCGTCGATCGGATACGCTGGCACTTTGACGTGCCATTCCGCGATGTAGTAGACATAATCATAAAGGAATATAAAACAGCGCGAAATTTACGTCCAGTAAAAATAATCGTTCTTGGTCCGCCGGCATCTGGGAAAACACGGATCGCTCGATACCTCGCGGATCATTACGGAATACATTACATTCACGTGAAAACACTGATCTCTGACGCGATCAAGAAATTGGTGAGTGCTCGGTTTGTTTGCGGAAAAGCAAATTGTGTGCTATTAATACGCATTTTGTGCGTAACAATTAGCAATAAAATCAGCAATCGCGATTCTAAGATCGACGACATTGAAGCTGCTGAAGCAGGTACAGGACGACGAGATGACCCGAGAGATACTGCAGAAAGCGCTGATGGCGACGAGGATAAAAGGATTCAAGAAGAAGAGGTAGAAGACAAAAAAGATGCTACTGCGAGCCTAGCAAAGTTGCAAGAACAGCTCGACGAGATCCGGTCAAACATGGCAGCGAATAACGGCCGTCTCGACGATACCGTCTTGAATAAGTGATTAAATATTGACGCGTTTTACAAAATTATTTCTGTCGTTCTCGCTCGGGCTCGGTGTCGCAAGTTCTCGCGTATATTCGGAATTTGGAAAGCACTGATGCTCACATCGCGCGTCAGCTTCATATCCTGCGTCGCGGTGCTTGTAATAACATTGACGCCGTAACGTTATCTGATTTACCGTGTAACGGGGTAACAACGTAGTTAACGTTAAAAGGTAGAATGAGATATCCTTTCTGTGCGAAAAAGCTAATTGCATGAAAGCCGAGCGCGCTTACACGCTCTATATGGTTTACGTTCCATTCGAATCGATACATCGGCGATGCGCATAAGCGATAAACGAAATGTAATCCGTAGTAAATGAGCATGCACATCTTGTATGCTTTTTTTTCAACATTTTTTCTGGAGCCCGTCAAACTGGCGAAATATACGAGGCTTTTCATGTCTTATATAAGATGCGTGTGACGTTATTTCTTTGAACGTTAGCTTCTTGGCAGATAAGTTACATGACGTGTACATCAAAGTTTCGACGCAAACACAACACCGCAGAATAAATTTCATTATACGCCGCGGGTTATGAACCTCGCTTCACCAACTCTGTAGCCTGGATTCAAGAAAATGTTTTTGTTGAAAGCAATATTTGAATTGTCGATCTAGAAAAAATATTTACATACAGATTAAAATTTTAAATATTAAATTCTCTGCAGATAAATTAAAAAGCACAAATTTTAATGAGGTATGAAATTTTATCTGTCTTGAAATTAAATGAATTAATATTATTCCAAGTGGGAATAGAATATAGTAATTAAACCAGTATTGAATCCTAACGAGGATATCGATTTTGTATTGAAAAAAAATTTCACGTTTCACTACATGCCTTGTAGCAAAATATGCATTAAAATAATAATATTATGGTACTAGAATATGTAGAATGGTTCAGTATACTGTCGATAGATTTTCAATATCATTTTCGTACTGAAATTGAAAAATTTTCTCCCAGCAAAGCAGTATGGAGACCGTGGCAGAGGGGCGCGAGGCTAAACTCTCTCCCGTAAGAAAAACATCGCGTAGTGCATTATAAGTAGTTCAACTGTGTAAGACTCGATCCCTTCTCCCTCGTGTTATAACGAACTCCCAGTATCTCTAAACTAGAGAACCGTTATAATATTGAGAATCAGTATCGGTTTTGGCACAGTTATTACTGTTGTAGTATTAAGAATCAATATCAATATTTGCTACTGTTCGCAATATGGAGAATCGGTATCGATTTTTGGTACAGTATTATATTAGCGTTTCAGAGTATTAAAAATCAGTATTGATATTTGGTACTGTTGCAATATAGAGAATCGGTATTGAATTTTGGTATATTTACTATTAGAAAAGAGAGAGACTATAATTCCATATCGTAATAGTATTGCATTTTAAGTCCCATGGCATTGCTATCATCTCAATATTCCGCAAGTACTGTACCAGTATTTGTATCTACAGTAATATCGCTATTCAGTACTAAAAGTTGATACTATATCAGTATCTTATCGATATTTAATTCCCACTTGAGTATGATATAAACAAATAATAATTTTGAATCGTTTGAATAATAATAAAAAATATTAATTAATGTGAAGATTGTTCCTGAGCCGATTGAATTCGAAAGACTGTCTTAATCAAGGGTACGTGATGGATGGCTACCCGAAGACCATTGAACAAGCCAGAAATCTATTTTTGATTAGCGGCAAAAGTTTGGAGGATACCGAGGAGGAATTCGAGAGTGTCGAAGTTAGAAACGTTAAAACGTTGATCCTGCCAGAGTTGATCGTAGTTTTGGAGGCGAGCGATGAGTTTTTGATAGAACGAATTATAAATCGTCCGGAGAGAGAAATACAAAACACGCATTATACGGAGGAGCACATGCTGCGACGCATGAGGGAATACAGGTATTAATCACGTATAAGAGATAAAAAAAAATATATCATGGCTCGAAGGTATCTACGCTCATAAAAAGCACCATGGCTTATTCATATCGTGACAGCTTTGACGGAAGAATCGATATTGAAGCTAGCTTCCAATCCCGACGCAAATAGGATTGGAAAGCGCATGGATAAAGATCGATTGCATGCGGGATAAAACGCAACAACTGAGAAAATCAAGTATATTGTGGCAGTTAAAATAATGCGACAATTAAGTTATTTTACGCTCCATTGCACAACTCAAAACACAACTTGCCCGAGTAATTTTAATTCGATTAAAGAATTTTCTCAGTTCAGCGCTTTTTACGTCATATGTATTAATAAGAGCTCCTGTGTATTTAAATTTTTTTGCATTTAAATAACATTTAATATTTACATTTAAATTACATTTAAATAATACACATTATTATCAGTGCAAACTGTACTTTTTTTTCCATTGTGTATCTGTCGAACAAATATGTAAAATTAAACAAATACAGTTTGTATAAATAACTTATCCAGTTCGCACTGATAATTATTTGAATGTAACTATATATATATATATATAAAATACTATATAATATAATGTAATACAATGTAATACAATATTATATTATATTGTATTATATTGTATTATATATACACAAGTTACACAACACGAATGCATCGGATCTCGAATGATATTCTAGGGAGAGAAATACGGACGATAACACCCCTCTACAATTATTCGACGAAATGGAAATCCACCCACTCGTCATCTCTGTGGAAGCTGACACTTGTCCGGATATGTTCCCTACGATTTATCGGTGCCTGGAAAAACTCGGGAAACCAAGGAATTACGGTGCACAATAATTTATACTCTCTCTCTCCCACGATTTAATGCCATCTCAAACTTTTTTTTTATACTTTACGCATCAATGTCTTCTATCCGTTTCCAATATCGTTGCGCACGTTTAGTTACCTTACGCCCGTTATTCCTCCTATTTCTAAACTGACGAAAGGATAAATACCACGGAATGATGTCTTCCATTGTTCGCAGTAACATTTATTAAAGGGGGATTTATTCTCTAATAAAGCCGTTGAATATCACGAGATTGAAAACTTCCTTCAAAGTTAGTCAAGTAATAATTTCTGGAACAGTGGTCTTAATTTTTAATATGCTTGTATTTCTCATTGGCTAAAGGTCAGTCCTTTCGCCGCTGGTCAATCTTACAATTAGTTTGTTTTTTCTTTGTTTGTAATTATATATACAATCTCCAAAGGAAAAGACAGAATATCCAGTTATGTTCAATTAGCGTTAACCGACATCGAGAAATGCTATCGATTCTTGTACCAATTAATAAAGTATCTAAGTTATTTTTATTGATTTAATTAGCAACAGCAAAAGAACGTAATTAGAGATTTTTTATTAAATTTATTCTTGTTCAGATCATTATGTTACTTTTCTGTAATTTTATGTATCAGATAGTGTTAATCTCCAATAATGTTGAAATACTTTTTTTCGTCTACACATGTAGGGCCAACAGCTGAGGAAATGGAAGTTGCACGGAAACGCGCTGAAGCAGAAACACGAGCGGCTGAAGTTGCAGAAAAATTACGAAAAGAGCGAGAAATTTTGGAACTTAAAAGGCAGCGCGAAGAGAAAATGATGGAATGGGTTCGTATATTCCTTTCTTTCAGTACTCAGAAATCAAATTTTATATCTGTGCAGCTAAAGACATTTTAATTTATTCTTCATCTTCTATAAATATTTATATGTATCCAAGGAAGCATTGAATTAGTATGACATGGGTAGTCAATAAAATAACTCCCAAAATTGTTTACATTAACGTTTTAATATTAGATTTGCCGATGTACCTACATAAATGATTAATTTACGTACAAAGTAAACTCAATTATTCAAATTGCCCAATTATTCTTCAATTGTTTAACCCTCCGTCGGGCGCACGTGATCTCACAGATTCGTGGTAAACGTATTTACGATGAATTAAAAATTTAGATGTTTGAAAATATGTTTACCATCAATCTGTGAGATTACATGCGCCCGACGGAAGGATAAAGTATAAAAGTGTAATAAATCAAATCAATAAACGTGATAAGTCCTGTTTGCAATAATAAATATAATATAATTCACGTGATGCAGTTTGCGCATTATTTTCTTATTTCTTTTTCCTTATACAATTGCAATATAGATGCATGTCCGTTATAAGCGAGCTTTAATCTAGCCAATATAATCACTAGAGCAGTTATCAGGTTTCTGCTTAGCTGGGCGTAATTCTGGAAGCACATATATATGTTCGGTTTTTCTTTCAATCAAATCGCACTATAGCAGAACGCCATGTAGTAAACGCCACATTATTGATCCCGGCAAAATTTATGCTTACATATCGACACGTTACTAACGAGCTAATGTTTTCATTAGATGTTTGCAATGTGCATGTTATATTATTTTGCCGAGCAGCATAAAATTTTCAGATTCAGAAGTTACTTTTAAAGGCGAATTATGGGTAAGCTTGTAAGAAAATCGGGAGATTAAACGAATCACAGGAGTTGAAATATCGGACTTGCAATATTAATCTACTTTTTTCCCACGTATCTGGCAGTTATACGACTAGCGAGGATTAGCCGCGTTGGAAGTTTGAATACTGAACTTTTTTGCATACAGGAGCTTGTGTGCAAGCTGCAGTTTATACATTAGCAACTCAAGTTACTCGCAAATGCAAATGCGTATCGACCACAGTTGGTTGCGCATAAGATGGCTCTTTTGTGCACTAAAAACGAAATGCTGTAATATGAATTCAAACGTAGTTTGATTTAATTAAACATCGAATCACAGGCTGTCATTAATAATACATGTTGATTCAGTTACATCTTATTCAACTATATCTTATTCATTCGACTATGTTTGTTATTTGTTTACATTTTTAATCGTTTTGTTTTATTAATACCGTTATTTAATTAACAAGATATTTTTAATTAAACTGATTCTATTGATTCAACATTTTTTTTCTCTGTATAAATGCAGCATTGTAATTATACAATGATAACGTATTCAGAGCGGAACAAATATCATGACAATTTCTGAAATATTACGTAACGCAAATATTTAAATAGCAAGAAGACCTCTTTTCTCGTGTTAGTCATCGTAAAATACGTATCTTATGATATATCAATCACAGTTCAAATATTTTTCTCGTTATTTTGTCAAATAAAAATGTTATCAAGATTTGCCATTAAAACTGATTGACTACATGGATTCGATTTTTTCGACTATTAACATTATTTACTATTTAATATAGATTGCATAACAAATGAACAAATGACGACATTATCTTTTACAGACGAACTTGATGGACAAATTGAAACAAGAGGAGGAAGAGAGACTTTGCATTTTGGCAGAGCCATTACGGCATTATCTGATGAAATACGTGTTTCCGACGCTGACGGAAGCTCTGATAGAAGTGGCGAAATTACGACCGGAGGATCCAATAGATTTTCTCGTTAGTACACTATTGTTTATTAACTTTTATCAGTCTCGCGGTTTTATTATTATTATCGCGACAATACCATGATGCATTCAATTTATAAAAAATGATGGTAATTTACACTTCCATTATAGACGTCGCCAATTACCGTTTTATCGGTAGTTGAAGTGATAAATTGAAATTGTTTAAGGCAAAAACGTCTCACAGGACATAACAAAATTAAAATACCGCAATAAAACTCGCAATAATGCGCTGCAACAAATAAATTATAGTAAGATTGAGTTTCTTTTCTCTTTGGCAGACAAAATTCCGTCGCGTTTGCACAAAAGATTTCAATGCTATTACTCTTTTATATTTTGTGAAATAAGATTGATATAGGGGCATTCATAATTATTGTTGAGAGAAAAGTTTTTTATTCTCAAATGGAAAAATTCTTAAATCTAGAATAAAATAATTTTAGTGCTGTTCCGTTAATTTGCTGACAGATTTGGATTAGACAATGAAAATTTGTAACGAATCTCATAATATTCTTGATTTAACAACAAATTGATCTGAAAAAAGTTTAAAGAATTTTTTTCTAATAAAATATCACGAAAGCCCACATGGGATCTCACTTCCATAGATACCAAAAATATCTTGTTTAATCCTATCACTAGGATTTGCTTTATGCGTAAACACTGATTATGATGCATTGCATGTGAATCTTTTGCAAGGAGAAAACATTTGTCGTCTATTGCCGAGCTGCGTAGCAATTATATAATTAATCATCGAACGATATAACATCGAATAAATTTATATTCTAAATGTGAGAATATATAAATTGAAATTAATACGTGTGACTCTTGTCTCAAGACAACAAATCAATTTTACTTAATTTGACGGAGGAGGATAGGAATTATAGACCTCATTTTAATATTGCTTTATTTTTATGCGACATAAGGCTGCAATAAGATAAGTCAAAAATACTCTTAGGAACAAATTTAGTTTGTTGTACTGGGAGGAGGAGAGTTCAGGAGTAATTACGTTGAATAACCCGCTTTTAATTCGGTTAAATTCACGGTTCGTTTGGCACCCCTTGCACGACATTATCCCTCGCCAGACGGAAAGATATTAACCTGGGAATATAGTTACCTAATTTCTCTTTAGGTAAACGATCACTTAAGCTGATTTTTATAGTCTAATTAAAAAATCAGCGTTGTTAATCACATATTCTATATTTGATTGTTTATAATTTAATAGTATTTGAGATCATTATACGAGTATATATAGATGGACTCAATATTTTCTAAAAAGAAATAAGAAAAAAGAAAAAATACATATATACGGATTCTCGACTAAAAAAGAGAAAACTACTATGACTAAGCTTTATTTTCTTGTTGAAGAAGTGTAAAAATCACCGCAAGCGATTATTTGCAGGTTAATGCCCGCGTAAATGCAAAACAAATTAAAAAACAGACACAATTGTATCAATCGTTGTTGCAACCGAGACAATGGTGCATGATTCATAATGCATGCTCGAATTTCGCGGCCAACAGTCCCATGGCATTAAATCAATTCGTACCGGAACAACAGGAAAAAATTATATGGCCTTGTATACTATAGAAAGTTTATTGATGAAATTATATAGTTTCTTTTTAATTCAGTATGTACAGATCTAAAATTATGAACCGTAATGTTTTTTTATACGTATAAAATGGAAATTTAACAATCTATGTATAATGGAAATATTACAAGGAACTTTACTTCTTCTACACCTTTAAATTATTTTAAAAAATATTTTGCTATATTTAAAAAATTTATATAATTTTATTAAACAAATATAACGCTATATTAATATATTTAAACAAATACGGAAACACTTGGAGATTAAACAACATCGTGCATAATGTTTATTTTACCAGTTAAATTTTAAATAAATGACTAATAAATGTAAATGAAATTTCAAAGTACTATCCCAAATAATAATTTATGTTTAAGCGACGTTTGAGCAGGAAAAATAATAATTAGCTATATGCAACGAGTGCAATTAGCAGGAGTGAAAGCGTTAAGACACGAATGTGTCTATCAAATAAAATTCCGTTGGGACCTGTTCGGTGTGCGAATGTCCATTCCAAGTCATCGCCAAACTAGGCAATTCCGTTAGATTTTCGACACAGTTCGGCAATCGCCGCGAAAGGAACATTTCACATGTGCGAATGCGAGAACAACTTTCACACTTCAAATCCCGTTCCCGTGGAAATCGATAAGTTGCTGCTCACGATTAGACGCCGTTCCACTCCGGAGCATCGAACCACGAGGAGAATAAGAGCATGACCGTTCTCTTGGCTCTCTGTCGACCATATCGGGACCTTCTATCTATAATTTCGTGATTTCGAGCTTCGTCGGATTCGATCGGTCCGCTATTATGGAGAAACGCAAAGGGCATAGGCAATTTTTTTCACTATCAGCTTCAGTAAGCGTTTTAATTCGTACTATTATTCACGATTGATCTCTTCAAGGATCATACAAATGCAGTACCGTACGCGATTTAAGGTTTATGTCCACACTTTTACGAATTTAGCGATAAACTAAATTTTGTTTTTTTACACACATATTTTGTTACATTTTATGTATGTACTTAATTTTATGTATACTTCAACTATTTCTTTTTTTTTATATTTTGTAAGCAATTTTATATATAAAATTATTTATTAAATTAAAATTATGTTTAATTAGACTGAAATTATTTCATTATTTAAAAGATAAATAAATTCGGGAGTTGTGCATATTACCGATGTTGCCTAATAAGATCAATTCCAACGAAACATTACAATCCACTCTGTAATCTCTTATAGCGAATGACAAGTCTTATCACTCACATCTTCATTTTTCTAATCTTCCATTTTCCCTAATTTTAAAATCGCCTACGTAGGAGAAAGTTCTTGCCCACTTTCAATTCATTATAATGTTTTCCTTTCAGACAGTGATTTTTTTTCATTAAAATCGGTAATAGAAAGTTCTCATTGTATACACATAGTTTCATAAATGGATAGGTGGAACGTGTGTGTGTGTATGTGTGTGTGTGTGTGTCGTAGCGAGACACTAAAGCGACGAAGAGATACACGCAGAGAAGAGAAGAGAAGAGAAGAGAGGCAAAGGAAGGGAAGCAAGAGATAAGAAAAGTCGATAAAGTAAATTCGCGTTATCTTAGATGTTTCCCAATAGATTCGGTATATGTCATATACCATTGTAGCAATATGTCCGAATATCTTTAGAATTCATTATTCAACGATCATTTCAGATATAGTAAGTACGGTCCAGACTGCTATCGATGAACGAGTTTAGGAATAATGTACAGATACGTTAAAACAATCTTCGAAGGTTATTGTTTTTTTATTTTTTATTTTTTTTTGAGAAACGCGCGCATTTACGCACATTTACGAATACTCTCTCTCTTCAGAAACGATCTCTTTCAATGATAAAAGTAATCGAATTTCCTTTATCCGTTTAATGACCTAAGCTTTCAAAACGATTTCATATTCTTCTGCATAATCGTTGATTAAAAATTTACGAGGATGATAGATTTCTAATACATTATTCAAAGAGTATTTCACCAACACTTCGTTTCTTTGAAAACATACAGGGTGTCTCAAAATTAGCAAAGTTTTTTTTATGAGCGAATTCTTTGGAATATTTTAAATCGAAAATTTTAGTACGAAAATGTCGAGGCTATAATGCTTTTTAAATTATAATTTATTAAAGTTATCCAATTGTAGCGCCTAGAATTCACGCGCTTACGCATAGCACATAGCACAGTAATAAGAGTGCTCTTGTACATTGACTGATTTTCTACATATGAACTTAAATTTTTTATATTATGATAAGGAGTCACTTTTAAACTTTGTCTTGTTCATCAGTGATTATTTAATTTAAATTATTCAAAAAGATTAATGTCAACATAATGTTACGAAATATCAAACTATACATAAATCAAACCGTCAAAATTATCAAACGAAGTATGTCGACATACTTTATTTGATAGTTAACTACGACACTAATAATAAATGCCATCATTGAGCGCGCGAATTCTAAGCGCTACAATTGGATAACTTTAATAATCTATAATTCAAAAAGTATTACAGCCTCGACATTTTTGTATTAGGATATTTGACTCAGAATATTTCAAAGAATTTACTCATGAAAAAAAAACCTCTGTTAATTTTGGGACACCCTGTATACTGGAGGGAGAAGTCGGCTATCTGATAAAAATTTTATTATCGTTCTACTTCGATCGATCGTTCAAGTAGCTCGGGCATGCACAGTCTCGAAGAAATTATCATTTATCATTTGATGAGTGTTACGATGCCTCTTCACGCAACGTTGTCACTAGTCACAATCTACGTCTAGGAAATTTTTTTATTATATAAAGTTTCCCGGCGATCTGTAATATCTTTAATAGATTTGTCATTTTTGTAGTTGCTTCGAATTATCGCGGTCTCGACTCAAGATTCAATCGTATTCACTTTGCATAATCTATAATCGATCTACGAAGTGCTTTTAAGTGTCACTCCATATCATTACGAAAAAAAAAGAAAACGTGACTATTAAAATTGCACGTGAAAGTATTGCTTTCTATATATTGGGCTTGTGTACAACAGCTAAATTTTCTGAGCGCATATGCGCTCTCCATTATTACCCGTGTACGCAATACGATAAAACGATCCCTAGCGTCTCTTAGACGTACGTAATGTGATCATTTCTATGCGGACTGCGTTCAAACGAATCGGGATTCTAACGTTGTTTGGGAAATATCGAGGCACGAGCGAGATTGCGAGGTAATAGGACATGATAACGCAACAATAAGCCAGTATCTTTAGACGCTGTTGCATAAGAGCGTTGCGCGGACCAAGTTACAAAGGAAAATTAATAACAAGCTGGTATGCGCGACGTCATGACTATACTAAAATTATACGAATATAATTGCAATGTAACATTTATACAACTGTCAAATGCAAATGTGAGTGATATAATGAACTATTATTTTGCGACTTGCATAGCCTTGCGTCATCATAGCTTTACGTCGCGGCAGACAATTTTGGTGAGAGATTATGAAATAACAAATTAAAAAAAAAGACTTTACTAAAATTACTTATACTTCTGACTTATTTTTAGCTATTTTTTTCTAAGGAGTTGAAGAACTTCACGAAATTATGGAACAAAACCTTTTTTTTACGTTGCGGTAAACGTTTAGGTTTTCCATCTATGTATACACATCTTGTGAAATTCATATTTAAACTCGTGATGATAACGAGGCAACAGTAGATACATCTATTAAAAAGTTATTTTACATCGACGTACCGGGGAAAATTGGATGAAACACATTAAATGTGGCACGTGGATGCTATCGGAGAGAGAAAAGGTATTAAAAGAGAACCGATGGATGTTGCATGAAGAAAAACCGACTAACATCTCTTTATTTAATTTAATATGAAATTAATAACGGTCAATTGTTAATTAATAATACTCAACTGCTAATTACAACCGTTTTTATCGGTAATTCTTAATATTAACTCATTTGCTTAAAAACATTTCCAAGTATTTCGGATTATTTTTGTAATGCGTATTATCATTAACGATATTAGCTATATTCTCATTTGTTAAAGCATTCCGTGGCATACGGGATCGTATCCGTTGTATTGTAAACCCGACGTTATACAGATATTCATGCACACGTAAAATACAGAGACCCTTACCAGTAGAGGTAACTAATTTATTAACAATGACAAACCCCACGCAATCGATATGGGTATTTACGCGTATAACAATTCATTAGTAGTCCCAAACAATAGAGAAAGACTTCATTAAATTTCTATTATTAACTGCCAAATTTCGTGCACCACCAGTTTGATGTAATAATGGGAAACAATGGAATTCTGTCTGAACGTACAGCGCGTTCAATACGTTTCTACAAACAATTACATTTCTATAAACAATTACAAAATAAAATAGTAATGCGCAAAAGTTTCTCGCGTAATATCCCATAAGACTTTAACATTTTACAAACGTCGATCGAGACTTGCCATTTCCGCTTATTGTCGAACGATCCCCGCATTAGGTATTGTTTACAGCAAAAACTATGTAGCAGCATTTATAATAGCCGCATTGTTGTGTCAATCACGGTTGCAGCTAGAAATAAAACAAACGGCGGAGCATTCGCGCGATATACCGGAGAATTGAAACGGTGCGAAGGTAAAGCGATGTGCGTAGGTTGTCCAACGTTGAATCGCGAGAAGGATTCTGATGCAAAAATCAGAACGAAGTAGGACGAATGACATTGAAAGTGAAAGTGGGTCATAATATCAGCTGCAGACGAGGAAAGATGGTGCACGACCTGTTTCTAAACAGATTATGAGGTCAATTCTTATATTCTCGCGTTTTCTCGCGCACGGGTGGAGAATGCAGGAGCAACCTGGTTAATTTTAGAAACTGAAATAGCTGGAGAAAATGTTCCGTACACGTATATTTTTCAATTAAGAAGAAAATTGTGTGGGTTAAAGTATTTTGAAAGATATATGGGACATTTCTCGGTGCATTAAAAAAAATTATGAAAAAGTTACAGATTGCTTTATATTGCGTTTGTAAGCAGTAGAGAAGATTTGACGGTGATTTTCTATCTGGATAAAAAATTATTTTAATAAGAAGTAGATATGTTCCGTACACGCATATTTTTTAATCAAGAAGAAAATTGTGCGGGTTAAAGTATTTTCAAAAATGTACAAGACGTTTCTCGGAACATTAACAAAAATTATGAAAAAATTACAGATTGTTTTATATTGCATTTGAAAGTAGTAGAAAAAATTTAACTCGATAAAAAATTATTTTAATAAAAAGTAGATATGTGCTTTAATGAAAATATAATTAATAATGAAATAATGAAAAAAATCTGAGTTCTTTATTTATTTTAAATATTCAAAATGATTCATGTAAAGTTTTATGTCTGCAATTGAAAGATCAATTCTGTAATGTAAACAAAATTTATTTATTTAATTATAAAAAAATAACTAAGCAGACAATCACAATAAAACTTTGTATAAATCATTTTGAATATTTAAAGTATTTATAAAAATATTTACAAAAAAAATAGAGATGTTTTTTAATGTCGTAAAAAACAATTTAATTTTTAATAACAAATAAAGTAAATAAACTATGAAAATGTGTTATTAAATTAAAATGCATTCTTAGTAATACAACTTTTATATGTGTACAGTTTATTTGAAATGTTAATATTATCACATGTCCAAATTATTATTTACTTTGCAGCGAACGTACTATGTCCAATACATCCTGAAGTTTTTCACTTTCATGTGTAAAGTGCGCTTTGCAATATTTTGTTTTTAATCGACGTTGCGTTGCGCATTATTTCCAAGTTTAATTAATTTATTAAATTTGTTATGAAACATTTTCCATCAATCGAAATATTTGAAATATTCTATTTATTTGTGTACGGGAGACCAAACTCACGGCGCATTTTGTGTCAAGTACTGTGCTGAGAATATTCTCTCGTTTCAGGCCGAATATTTATTTAAAAAGAATCCCGAGGGGAGGATGTTCGAGCCGGATTATACGGAAACAATGAGCATGCTCCTAGACGCTATCGGCCGGCAACAAAACGATGTCCTTCCGATAGGAGGATTGGAGGCTGACGTGGCGCAATTCCTGAAGAGGCAGGATAAATTATCTACCGCGGACAAAATGGAAAAAAGCGAAATGCAGAATGCGGGCGAAGAGGTAGATGCAACATCGATTCTCGAACGGAGCTCTAAGCACGAAAAAATTGATGATTCTGAAAAAGAGGAATTGGATTTCGCTGAACAAACCATCGATGAATTCGGAAGCGAAGCTTAACGAGTTGGTCGAATTATTTTTAAAGTAGATAGTAAGTTACTAATACGTTATTAATATGGTTGTTTGACATTGTGCAAACTAAACGCAAAAATGCAATCGTATCTCAAACGTTCATGATATGTCCTCAATATCAATTATTAATATTTATTTCGCATTAATAATACATTAATTACTTGAATATGTCTCGTTTTAAGATTATGTGAATTTTAAAAGACACTCAATATAAATCAATCCTCTTTGATATTTCAATATCAACTTTTCATGCATAATAACTTTGTTAACTTAACTGTGACGACTTTTTTATGCAAACGTTATTTTTTTTAATCTAATAACGCTGATGCTCATCCGAACGTGACTTTGTCTTTAGACACGTGCAATACAAACTAAATATAACATGACGTACTTAAATAATCTCTTGCCTCTTAATGCATGTATTTTTTTTTTTAAATTAAATTACATATTCGGCACTCAAAAAATAATAAAGTTATTGTAATTTTTCCGTAACTCTCTTCGTTTTATTGTATCGAGTGTGTAATACTCGTTCTATATTTCCAACTCGTATCTGATTTTCAATTCAAGCGCTGATGTTCTTCCGTTGTGCAACAAGCAGACATTTCAAGCTGACCGTTCGAAGCGACGTCGATGAGAGATTTTATCTCTCAGATACGCAAAATGTTTTATATCTCATTCTTTCAAACGCATCAATTACATCGGTACAACAAAGAGTTGAAATCGGATTTGAGTTTAATTTTATAAAATAAATTCGCAAAAAAAACTTAACTGTGTTAGCTTATAAATATCTAAAATTTGTGCACGTGCGATTTCTCGAAAGGATTTCAGCGAGCAAAGTTTACAGTCCTTGACCAAGTAGACTGTGTTTACGGTAAGCTTACACAACTTTAATCACTTCAAAAGTTACCACGGAATATGGTACGATAAAAGTTAGGTTGCTGCATAAAAACTGTCAACGGAAAAAAATTTATCACCAAATTTTTTTTATCAGATAGTTTGATTATCACATTTTAATACAATTTGAGCTATGGTGTTAATACAACGCAAGAAAACGTTGTGTCTCGAACTTACGATAAACGATCGATCATGCCAGACAACTGAGTCATTTTCTGGACTTGAAATCGTGTCCAATTTTCGGCTTGTTACCCTCCGGGTAGCGCTGACAAATGTTGATTTGCTCAACTCTAATCATAGTTTAGCGTTTCTTTCTGTTATAGATCAAAGCATTGTTGGTCTAGGAATACACGAAAGATTAAAAGAAAGAAAAGATTTGATTTACCGCATAATAATACTACAACGTAAAAAATTTTTTCGGAATTAGAGGGGATAGTAGAGATGCGTACAAGCGTAAAAAAATAATTAAACTGATTAGCAATTTAATTTCGTGACATTCGACGTTTTTCTTAAAAATCTGCGTTTTAATTCCAGAAAAAGAATTCGGCGCGCAGTATAAGAAATCGTATAAGTGTTCGTAAATGCTAGGAGTGTATGGGTATCTGAAATTATCCGAGCTTTGGGTCGGGTCGAGAATTTTTTTTTCGGGATTGGGTTGGAACCATAGATATCCACAAGAATATATCCTATGTCTATAGTCGGGACTTCAAAGATTGTAATCTTCGGGTATCTGTAAGTTTCGAGTACCCAAAGTTGAAATTGGGCCAAACTGGATTAGGATGTCAAAAATGTTTGTAAATTACATTTTTTTAATAATTATTAAAATTTACAATTAGTTAGTTCTGGACTCTCGAAATTTAAACTTCAAATTTTATAATTATAATTTTATAATTAATATTAAAATTTAGTAATTTTTTTTCAGTATGTAGCTACATAAATCTATAACCGTTAGCTGATTTGACTTTAGATTTGAGTACCCAGCATTTACAAAATTTTGGAATCCTGACTCGATCCGACTCGATTTCAACTTCGGGTACCCAAACATTACAAACTTTCGGGTCCTAACTTTCGATCCCGAAAAAAATTCCTGACCCAACCCGAACTCAAAATCTCGAACACCCGCACACCCCTAGGGAATTCACATAAAAAAATGTTGAGCATTAAGAACTGCTTTTGATCAGGATTGAATCTCGTTAATTTCGTTGTTGTTACACTTTCCGGTCTTTTAGGATTTGTATTATGGAATTTTTTTATTTTTAAATAAATATATTTTTTAACACCATTTTCTTGATTAAAGAAATATTTTCTAAGTTTAAAAATAAATTATTTTAACTAATATTTATTTAAATCAAAAGAAATGATTTGATTAAAAAAAATTTTTTTTCAGTACATATATTTTTGTAATAACATCAAAATACTAATCCATTGTTAAAAAAATAAAATTGTCACACAAACAACTTGTTTTGCAGCTTTAAAATTACATTAGTTAATTAATTGACGTCATTGTGCCTGTGAATCTAGTGCAGCTTAATTACGCACATAATAAACTAATATTGTTATAATGATAGTGTAATCAAGTATTATGCGAAACTGTTCAGTTCTAAGACCTCGCTATCAATTTTCCTTTTCACAAAAGCGCATGCCTAAGTGAGGCTTCTTCTGGGAAAGATCGCGAGTTTCCTATTGAACCGTTCGGTAGTTATGAGGCCAAGGGCGGAGATTCCACGGTTGTATTTTTCACCGTAGCAGATTTCATATATTCTCAAAGTATTTTCCCATGTCGTCTTGCATAAACAATGTATGAATTAAATAAATATTCCCGTAGCGAAATACGATTTACCTTCGAGTTAATACAGAATATTTTTTTTTAGTACATATATTTTTGTAATAACATCAAAATACTAATCCATCGTTAAAAAAATAAAATTGTCACACAAACAACTTGTTTGCAAGGATGCGTTAACGCAACGTAAAGTTACCTTGTCTTATTTTAATTTTATTGCCCTTTGAAAACATATGGAAATACGCTTTGTGTCTGAGGCGAGCGTTGAATAATTCGGCCGCGCGGATAAACAAAGGGTCGCAAGATAAATGCAAATTATGCTTCTGGCTATGTGCCACGTACGAAAGTAAACTCGAAAATTAAGAAAATGTAATGCGGCCAATTAGCTTGCAAATGTACTACGTAGCTTTAATTACCGCGGCCTAATCGATTCGAAACTTGCGCCTACCGGTCAGAAATTGGGTCAGTTTGCTGTAACCCGGTTTTAATCAATACAATGCAATATCCGTATTGAAAAGTAGATCTGGATCAGACGATCCCCCCTACCCGAATGATCGACAGGCCAGGATGTTCTATCTATCCTACCTCTGCTAATTTCCGCCGACATCACCATGGAGCCGGGAACGTAGACGCGAAGTTACCTTGTTCTTTGTAAAACTTTATCTCGGCGCTTATCGATTCTTACAAAGTATAAATAGTGTTAAAGTTTTTCGTATTAGGAGCGCGCGGCACGCGCTGTCACACTCGAACCGCGACATTAGTTACGCGAGACGCGCCGACAACATTAACATGTTTAACATCACGCGCATAACGCTTCTAATTTTGAGACATGCCATAAGCTCGATAGGCACGTTGGATGGTTCAATCGGTATGCATTAATCTATCGGAACGCAATGCAATGCAGCGGTTAATCGTTGACCTGTGACCCAACACGTCAAATCTCGAAGTATCAATCTCTCCTTCAATCTTTAACATTCGAGTAACGTTTCGTCTATTTCTTTAGTTCAGTTTAGTTCAACGTTAAACTTGAAAGAAGGTGCTTCTTTAAGGCGTGGATTAATTCAACGCTGCTAATTAGCGCCGACGAATTTACGATCGCACAACGTTGTTAGCATTCCTTAGAGTTACATAAATCGTAAACCGTGAACTCATACTGGTGCTCGACCGTCCGCAAGTATACGGTCTAACGTTACAACGGCAAAGATCGAATTTCCCTGGCGGTGCTGGAGAGAGCATCGCGGGCGGTATATCTGTATCTCCAAACACCTGTTAGCAGTCGCTCTCGGGTGGGCGGCTCGCCATATCGCCTTTAAAGCGTACGGCGTCGCGAGTAGTACGAATTCCTACACCGAAGCCGGTCTGAAATCGAACGAAGGAGCGAGCGAGTGAGCAAGCGAGCGAGCTAGCTAGCTAGCTAGCTAGCTAGCAAGCGAGCGACGGGACGACCTTGATCAAGGTACCCGATACTATGGGGTTGCGCTCGCCTTGCGCTCCGTCGGATTCCGTTCGGCTGCGGCCTTGCGATTCTCTCCCCCCTTCCCTGTTCCCCTCACTCTTTGTCTTTATTTCTTTTTTACCCATAAAAATAGAAAAAAATTTTTCTTACCGGCGTAATTCTGCGAATACTTGGCTTCCTCGCTCGGCATCACGGTCTCCTCAAGAATGCTCTCCGACGCCGTCTTTACAACTCCCATCCTTGGTGTGGTACGATCGTACGGTGTACGAACCGAGCGTGTAGGTGGACAGTCACGGGGGTAGTTTAAAGCTCCGACCCACAGCGATTATCTCGTCTCGATTGTGCCGCGTTGTCTGGCGTCGCCGGAATGCTCGGCGCCGTTTGCGTCCTGCCTATTGCGTCTGCGTTCGCGCCTGCGTCCATCCCCCTCGCCGTACCCCTCGCCTCGCCCTTCTTGACCCTCGTGCATCCCCCGTTGCCACGGTCGCTTCTCTCACCCCCGTCAAGTCGTCACACAGGAGCAAGGCTATCTCTCTAGGCCAGGGTGAGCGCAATAAGCAGGGGGAGATTGTAGTGGTAGTGATGATAGCAGTGGTGGTGGTAGTGGTGGCGACGGTGTTCTCTTTATGCCGTGGTGGTAGAAAGGTAGCAGGGGTTGTCGCTACCTCTACCACTGTGTACTGTTGCTGCCGCCGCTATTGCTCGTGACGGCTGATACTATCCAGGGTGCTCCTGCCTGCCTGCCTGCCTGCCTGCCTGCCTGTCGCTACACTTTATAGGGCGGGGTGGCTACAGAGGCAATGTCGACCTTCCTCGGTCTCGGTGAAGGTCTTCGCTGGTTACTCGTGCCGGATAATACTTCCCTATTGCGCACCGTCATCAGGCGCGACGTCCTTTCTTTCTCTCTTTCACCCTTCTAGCTTTTCCAATTTTCCTACCCTCCGCGCGTTTTACGTTTTATTTCATCTCGTTAATTTGTACGTTTTGTTATATCCTGCCATTGTCACCGACCTGTAATTATTCTTGTTAAAGCATGATATTACATTATGAATTTAATTTATGTACAATTAAAAATCCAAAGAGACAGATAGAGAGTGAAAAAGAGAGAAATATTATAAAAAATATATATATAACTAAAGGAATAAAGCAGATACATTGATTTGAATTGAGAGGTTAGCAGCACGTACTATTATGTAACATTAGAAAATTTTTCACATTTCTTTTCTATTCCAAAACACTCTCTACGTCATTTTTACGTTGTTTGCAACACACAGATCACGTTTTGATACAAAACAACTTTGAATAAACAGAGAATATCGTACTATTTTTCATGACCTCGAGCTCTCTCTCTTTTTTTTTTTTTTCATAAACTCCGCAAAACGCATATCGCGTATCGCCTCGTTGTGCGCATAGAGCTCGAATGTATCCCTACGCATATATATGCGCCGAAAATCTACGTCGGAGCGTTTCGCAACACGTGTTTGCCCTTGAAACCTCCTACGACCGGTGAGATGTGTGCCTCGTTGCATGCAACAAGGGGCGATCGTTAAATCACACCCTTCGCAATGCTCTCGCGCTAGTGATCTCTGAATCCCTGGCTGATTCATTATCATACGGCTACGGTGTCTCGAGCAGTTGTCAGTAGCTGCCTTAACGTCCCGGCGCTCTCCTCCCGTCAGGACTCGTACCTACCGTTTGCAAGTGTGCGACACCTGCGTCATAGGGCTCTCTTCCGCTTTATTGAGTGCACCGGCTGTGATCGCGGCTAAAGGTTCTTTTTGCTCCACCAAACCGCTCTTCTATAAGTCTTATAACACACAGACGGACAGATTCGCATTCACAAATATGTTACGTTGCATGTCCTCGTACGGGAAGAGCTTTCGATGTTATGCTCGAATAAATTGTCGGTCCTTACGATGGAATATCGATAAAACTGTAATCTTAAGGATAACGTGTCATTGCGTTTAATGCTTAAAAAGCTTGTAAACGTTTGCGTTTATACATCATATTACAAACGCGTTTTGAAATTGGCAAATCTGAATGCTATAAAAAGTACTCAAAAAATTTAATAAAATTTAATAAAACTATTTTAACAAAACAGTTACTGTACATGTAAACTTTTTAATAAAAAAATACTGCTTGAAATAAAAATGTGCAAGTAAACATTTTGTTTAATTTTTCGAGGTATTTGAATTTTTCTTTAGTATTTGATTTGCGAATTTCAGCACATCCCATGTAGCAATCAAATATATAATTTAATTGTTGTAATATTTCTTCAACGTGTATGCTAATAAAAAAAGAAATATTATACTAATTTTGACTAGTTTACCATAAATACGTAATAACATGCAAATAGTATATTCTTGTCCGGATGTATATTAAAAAACTGCGAATTAAATATTTCAAATCATATTAAAATGCATTGCATAACGTAAATTATATTATTAATACCGGTATATATACAATAACTCAATAAATGATTATTCCGACAAATATTAAATTACGGAATAAGAAATTATTAATAATTTTATATAGCGGTAGACATTTAATATACCTGAGAGGCGATCAATCAAATATAGTTGAATTAGCAATTCCGATCACACGCAGTTATTATCGCAGCTCGTTAAAACCTTATTGACCTTGTATTCCGTTCGCGATAACGCGGAAAAAAAAGAGAAGTTCCTCATGCTTTTAGTCGATTACACTTCCGCGTTCGCGCCTGTCGGGCGCAGCTTTTTCACCCTCTTCGAATTCCGTCGTTAATAGAAAGCGAATAAACATATTGGCATTTCTATTACGGAATTATAAGACCTTACGTAGAGGAGCCGCACGTGCTGGATGTATTTAACGTGAAACTTGTTGCACTCAACGCTCTGCTGCGAACTATCATTTTCACTCGGCTGCGTTTTTGCGTGGTGTCCCGCTTCTGTTATTGCGGATTTCAGACCACGTAGTCGCCGGCGGTTTCTCGATTATCCCACGCTGCATAAACACGCACCGATTTCAGAAGGAGCGAGCAATCATATACTTACCCGACGATCTTTAATTCTACTCGTCTCGAAAAGGACTTTAAGAAGTTTTGAAGCCTTCCGACAACGTTGGCATGCATGATTATCTCTTTTGCAATACATCCTTGTAACACAAATCGTTTTGTAACGTAGCACGCGGCAAATTACGCAATAATATTAAAATATTGTATTACCAAAATAAAGTATAGAATTACCATAATATTGTTATTCACATTGCCATCCATATTTTATTACAATGGCTAACACGTGGACTTTATTATAATAGCTAATATATGCAAATGAATTCCTGGAAAATTTCAACAAATGTCATCACAAATTGTAATAAGTGCGTTATAATAATGCATGAAAAAAATTCACTTTTAAAATTGAACAATGAGAATTAGGTAGTAAAAATATTGATTCTTTTTCACTGTTTGGCAAAAATTTCTAGAATACCTTTTGCTTGTTCAACTTTGCGATCGTTTGCATTGAAACTGGTCGATTATATTTCATCTGACGCGTAAGAATACTCGAGCTTTAATATCTTCGAGATGTTCCTGTTGTAAGTATAAATTTTGAAACTTTCGTGTACTTTTAGTTTTGTATTCATCGCACGACGTGCACTCGTGCGATGGTACGTCAATTTCTAAATATGCAAAAGTACGCAGCAAGCAGGGAACTGCGATCGATTCAAATTGCCTATATACATGTATTCAGTAGTCTCTTCGAAACTGTAGGTATATGTATAAAATATATGCAAACCTGCTTTCACATCTCTTAATTTTTAATGCCTAAATTGAATACATCAAACGAATAAGTTTATTTCATCGGCATAATATGATTAGAAATAATATATAACTTTCGTTTGAAATTTTGGAAAAAAAAATGTATCGAGTCCAACAGTCAAAAAAAATTGAAGACGAGGATTAACATCCCAAAATTGTTTTAAAGAGTGGTTAATAAATCATAAAAAAACTTTGTGGTAAAAATTTAAAAGTCACTTTTTACAGCCGTCACGAATAAATTACCTTTCTTCCAATTAACTCGAGATGAGATCCAGTCACTTTCCTGTTGTAGATACCTTCTGGAATAGCAGTATCGATTTAACTTGTTGCACGTGTAAATAAAGATAACCAATTCGATGTCATGTTCGGCCGCTTTTAACGTGGTTCACGTTAATTTACGAGACAGTGTGTTATCGGGAAATTGAAACTCCATATAATAAGCGCGTATCTCTGGAGAAAGTAGAATAAGTATGCTATATAGGCTGACATAACTGCATTTTAACAGCGCAAATGAAAAATAATTACATAGTCAAGGTAGGAATTTCGATTTCGACGTCAGGAAGTAAAAATACGTACGGATGTAAATGACATTACGTGCGCGCGAACCATGTAACGTATTGTTTTTACCTAACGTATCGCTTCGTAATAATCATATCAATACGACTGAATATGCGTGAATGAATACCAGCGACGATTATATCGGATTTTCACAGTGATCCGCCTTGCTCTACTTGTCGGAAGCATCTTGACTTACTTTACCGTGTAATTGGGCTGTAGATAATTAAATGCGATAGACCATAAAGCGCCCGTTCCGATTGATTCCTTCCACTCAAAACGTGAGAACACTTTTCTCTTCACGCTTGACAGGATGAAATGAGGTATTGCAGAAGTACGTTACCAGCGCAAACGCGTTTTTGATATGTCTATCTGACGTTTTTCTCCTCTCTACACGTTTTAACTTCAACAAACGCGGTAATATTATTTCAAATACACTATTATTTCATCTCAGTTGGGGAAAATCTTCGAGTATAAATAATCTATTTATCTCGCAAAATTTATTAGAAAGCATTGTCTTACATGTGTGTGTTTCTTCTGAAACGATGAAGATTGTTTTAAGAGAACAATGATAAATCTATTTTTGCGAAGGCTAAGAGTTTAATCGTTTATACTAATAATTATTGCTATTTATTTCTACTACTGTGAGGAAATCAGTATTTTAAGAAAGTTGAGTCAGAAATTAAGTTAATTTTTTTTCTCATTATTAGAAAACATTTCCTCTCGTGCAATATTTTATCATCGTAACGTCCAATGTGGAAAAAACACGATATGCCATTGTGTTTTGCGTCTTTTTAATTAAATCAAAATGAAAGTACGTTCGTTATTCCAGATCGATCGCTCCGCCCTGGTTACTATGATAACAGTTCGGGAGCACGTCGACTAATCCTGCGACTTTATCAAACATTATCCTGCGAATAAACGACGCAAAATAAAGGTGGAGAGAATTGTGTTGCATAACTTCATTTCCAAGAGAAAATAGACGCGTTTTAGGGGGAAACTTTGGGATAATTTGGAAGTGGCTTTTTTCGGATTTAAGGAGATTCTAATGAGACGCAAAAAATTACAAAACTTTACACAAAGTTTTTATTAACCGATATCTTACAACATGCGACAGCGCGGCTACGCGTTTAGTTAGTGTCTGTATGCGTTTCGTGTATGTACGTCCTTTGCTTAAAAGCATAGCATAAAATATAACTCTCGTAGCACCTTAAATAAAGATATAAGTTAGTAGGTGGTCGTTAAGATTAAGAGAAATGATTTGAGCAGATGTACGTCGATTGCATCGCGGAAGACCTCCTTCAGCAATGCGGGCAACGTATCATACCGAAAACGTCACATTTGGCGCACTTTAGGGCGACGAATTCCACGGTGAACTCGTTGCGATGCACGGATCTCTTGCTGCCGTGACAGATGGGACACAGCAGCCGCTGGAATCCGCCGCAGTAGGTACAAACGGCGCATGCATCCTTACACTGAAAAGCAAACGTTTCGCAACGTTGAATTAAACCCATTACAAAACTAACGGTAACCGATTTGTTGCGGTAGTTGGCAGATTTTAGCACGGACTTTTGACTACTATTGAAGCCGCAGCGCGCGGCGGCGATCGTTTGCGGAGAAATTTTTCACCGGCGCGGCGCATTAGAGCGCAATATCATACGCTCATTCCTCTGTTTCTACTCATATGAAAAGTATATCCCCAGTAAATGGCAACCGCAATCTGATTCGATTGAAAGCTAAATTGCAACCTGTACCTTTTCTTACTGCCAATTTCATTGATTCTTGCAATCTGTTTGATCGCGTAATTTGGAAGTGATTTAAACTTGCAGTAAAGTGGTTTAATTAAAAGTATTTCTTAGTTAATTTTAATAAAATTCGTAAACACATTTTCCGGTCTGAGAACTTTTGCAATTTTAAGAAACTGTAACTTTGGTTCCAATCAATATTTTTTAACAAACGTTTTTTTAAATAAAAGTTTAGACTCCCAGAAATGTAGTTGTACAACCAGTATTGTCCGAAAAATAATTTAGAAGTTATAATTGTAAAGTTATAAAGAAAAAATCATTAAGCAAAAGTGAAAAATTGCTTAAAAATCCACTTTTCCTTAAAAAAAAAAAAAAGATTTTGTGTAACAAATAACTTTTAATGACTTTAAAATACGGTTTTAAAGTTAAAGAGTCATACTTTCAACAAAAAATTATATTATTGTCATTTTTATTAAAATGTATAATTATGTAACAAAACGAGGTATTTTTAATGAACTCAAGGTGTCTGAAATTGAAAAATAATGTGCTTTATAATGTATTTCGGACTCTGCGTAGAAATCCTCTTTTCCATAGCACTATACAGTATTCTAACTTTAGACAGAAATATGCGAACGGACCTGTTCAAAAGTGTTTTGTCTGGTTTTTTTAATATAAGATTACTCACAAAAAAATTTCACTCATACACAATGATAGTCCCACAGATCCCAACAAAACTTTGCTGTTCGAATTCTAGTTGACCGATAAAGTTGATCAACCATATCAATCGAAAGAGGAAATCTCAAACTATTTTTACTTCGTGGTCTGCACCTCCTATCTCATTCCGTCTTCACACAGCAAGCGTTCGAAACTTCGTATGGGGTTTCTCTGATCCACTTGTGTATTTAAGGTTTAAATTAAAAATTCTTTTTGTAATAAAAGAACTTTATTCCCGATAGAACTAATTCAAGTAAAACAACAGAATAATGATGATAAATTAATTGTGACTAATCAAAAAATTTTAATCAACATTTTGGAGCGTGATAACTTTTTGTTCTTTTTGAGACTTTCAAATAGCAGTTATCATTATAAAGTGTTGCTTCTTATCTTAAAGTATAATTCAGGCAAACACAGTCGCAATAGATAATATTAAAAAAATTAAACAAATATTTTGTAAAATATTATTTCCTGTTTGGTACTACGATATTGGTTTCTTTATTAAAATCTTTATTAAAGTCATTTAAAGTCAATCAGGTACATATTGAATTTATAAACTTGGAGAATGATTCTACCATGTAGTAGCAGACATTTTAGTAATAAATTGGATAATTCCGTGTGACAACGATGATCGAACCTTCCATCAAACCTTATTCGATGTTACGAAACTATAGTTTTCACTTTCACTTTTACTTGTTACTAACTGCGGGTCTGATACCTGAAATGTAAATCGACTTTGTAAAGTACGTAACGAGTTCGGTTGAAATAATGACTACCTCCTGGGTGAATACGAAACTTGTTTATATCTAAACATTTCGCAAAAAAAGCGTAGCGCACGTGAAACTGACGTATATAAAGAAATAAAAAACAAAACTAATGCGCTATATATCGATTAATGTATCATCTCGTCATTTCATTTCCATATAACATAAATTGTTTTTCAGTAAAAATTACAAAATTTATTCTTTGTAAATATTTTGTATATTTAAAAATATCTGAAAAAAACTTTCTAAAAATGTGTATTAAAACTGTTCAATAATAAATTATACAATTAGCCAAGTATTTAATTAGACATAAAACACAGATGTGTTTTATACACTATTTTATACAAAAAAATTTTTAATGTATAATAAAATTTTCACGTATTCATTATCTTTTTACGTAATTCTAAGAGTTTCATAAAACAGGTTAAAAATATTACGTCCTGTTATTCTTTGGTATACACATATCATGAATAATTTTAAATCTTCTATAATATCTTATCGCTATATTATAAATTTATTTAAAATTATTAAATATAAATTACTTAAACAAAATTATTGTACATATAGCTATGGATTCAAAGAGTCTATTAATCTATAAGTAAGATATAAGATTGGTATGCGACATAGAAATAACAACGGCCGCATAGACGTAAACGACCTTTAGTTGCAGCAAGGTAAACCTGAATTGCATGACAAAATTTATGATCACGATGGAAAAGGAGGTGGGCGGTTAGACGGAGAGAGAGAGAGAGAGAGAGAGGGGCACGTACTTCAGATAAAAGTGAAAGGACCGCCACAACCTTGCATTCACAACAACTTGCGTTGTTTGTGTATATACGTTTCATCACAGTCGCTGGTCTGTCTACCTTAGATAGCTGATTCTGCGTGGAAATGAAAGCGTCGCGGGCGTACAACGCGATCATGCGAATCGCTCGAATCTCAACGATGGCTCTGTGCGATAGCGCGTTATTGAATCACGAATATTGAATTCTTTTTCGTTCCCGCGTTTTGAATGTCAGTTATTTTTACTTCCTCCTGCAAGCTTTGAGTCTAAAAATATGATCTGTTACATAAGTACTTTTATAAAATTATGGAATGCTATTTTTTTCCAAGCTGATGTAATTAATACGAGTCTGGGATTGTTATGGAGGTATAATTAGACTTCGATAACGTTACGTGCGTATGTGACGTCAGGAACTGAAAATTCAATGAGTAATCTAAATTTAAAATGTAAGCGGAAGTTATGCACGGCCTTTCCCCGCTCCGAATGGTTTTAAATACGCCGGCTTTTACGAAACGCGAGTTTATTAACTAATGCATTACGGCTTCTGATTATTAAAATCGGTGTCCGACACATATTTCTTATGCGTTCGGATTTGCATGCGGAATTGAATTACTATACGGCATACACGAAGAATGCACTCGGTATGTTCGAAAGTAACATCGATCGATAAACTTCGACGATAAATTATTAATTCCACGTTAGAGCGAATGGCACTTCCGTGTTAAAGTGCAGCTCGGGGGCGAGAAGAGGATATTGCGGATACGCACTATCATCACCCACAGTGTCTAACAAAATCGGCTTACCTGATAAGGCTCCAGTATGCGGCGTAGTTCTCCCGACTCGTTAAGTCGTTCGACGGTGTCGACACCCTGCAACAAGGAAAGAAAAAAAAAATTGTGAAACGCAGGCATTTAATAGCACGACATTTAAACCATTCGAGCTGTCCGACGCGCTTTCTTTCCGCCTCGTTCATTTCGTCTGTCACTAACTAACGGCTACGTCGCCATAAACAGATATTCTCCGGTGCGTCGCGTGCGTGTGAAAAGCCTTCCGTCGAATAGACGGAAATCGTGACACGCGTTTCGAGATACGAGGCGATGTAACATTCCCGGCTTGTCGAGAAATGCGGCTGTAGCGAAAGAATTTTATCGTGTTCCTTCACTCGCAGGTTTTCTTCAGTACGTATGGCTAACGCGCATCCACGATAATGGTTGTATCATACATTTTCATGCCGTTGTTAATGAGGCTTTTAATGAAGCACGCGATAACTAGTTTGCAGGTTTGACGCGCCGCTGATTTATTCAAAAAGGAAATTTCGCTCTTTCGCGCATCCCAAACGATTATCTTTCGGAGCCGTTGAACATTCCTTAATTATCCTAAGTCCGTTAATTATATTACGATGTATTTTAGTGAAAAGTTTTCAATTGTTAGACGCGTCCTCGCACGGAGAGAAAATTTTCTCTCGGAATTTACTTCAAAATCGTGGTAGTCGTGGGACTGCGTGATACTTCGAAGAAATTTACGTAATTTTCTCAGATTTATTAATGTTTACTATAATGATTTAATTAAATTTCATTAAAATTTAATTAAAATCGAGAAAGAGCCAACGAACAGAATCACAATGTTTAATAATATTTTCTGATTTTATGTACATTTTTTAAATTTATAAACGCGCCGTTATTTTCAGTCTAAAACGAAGTTTTTAAATTGAATCAGATAATAATAGGTATCACCATAAATTAAGTCACATTTTATTATTATTATTATATTTATTATATATATTAACATTAATACGCATTACTATATACATTAGATACATTATTATATATATTAATATTAATTAGAGATACCCAGCATCAATATTATTAAATTGATTATCCATTTAAAATACATTGTGATATTACGTCTATTCTGGTTTACAATTAAAAAACTGCCTTTCAAAATCGAAAGTAACGACGCACAGTTTAACGATTTAATAGATGTAAATGAATTCACGTAAGCAATTCTATTAAGTGCTATGATCCTATTACGGTTCGTTGGCCTTTTCTCGATTTTAATTGCGTTATATCACAATCCTATATTAATTGTTGTTTACTGCAAGTGCATTGAAATTCTTCGAAATTGCCGTGTTGTCTCACGACTAACGTGATTTTGCGGGTAAATTCTAAGAAAAAGAATTCCCTCTCTGTGTGTGCAAATGCGAGTGAGTGAAACAATGCGACATTTCAAAAGTGCCTGTTCGTCAGCGCGCATCTTGTAATCTCTCGTGTCTGATGTAACGTAATAGAGGTTTTATTGCGATTGTAGTTACGACGATGTACTCCTTTCACTACTGTCAAAAGGATGCGTCGCGCGAAGATGGTCAGTGGCGAGAGCGAGACAATATACAAATCGACGGCGAGTTTTAACGACGAAGAGAGGATCGCGCGTTTCGTCGCTTTTCGGCAGCGGTCAGCTTATACCGAAGATAATTGTATGACGCGGCTGGATAGGAATGCAGTTCGGGTAGCTTTATATGTGTATAATACACTTGTGTGCTAGACACCAGCGACCGTAAGGCGGTGTAACGCAGGCAATCGCACCTTCGCGTTCTCTCCGACGGCCTTGGATCAAATAGCTTGACATTTCACTTACGCATATATCTGTTCTCCCGACTATCGGTTGCTGGAAGTACCTCTTGAGAAACGGATACCGCAATGGAGACGGAGAAAGAAACTCGAATAGCAGCACGATTGCGTGTGTACGTACGCGTGCGTGAATTTTGAAACCAAATACATTCTATTTGTCCAGTATTTTTCATTAAAAAGATCGACGAGTTGAGTTTTCGGGAAAAACTCCTGAGAAAGTTGATGTGAATTTTTCATATTCATATATTAATCTAAAGAGACAATCTACATCCGTAATTAAAAAAGTTGTTTAAATAATATCAAGGCTGTCACATGCATGTCCAAACTAAATCCTTCCCGCGTAAATAAATTTTTACGTGCGAAAGCACTCTGTTTAATTCTTTACATAAAATAACTCACATTTCAAGTTTTTGTTTTAAAAAACGGAATCGTTTCATCTGCTCTTGAATTATGTTGCGCAGCGTATTTTAAAGCCGTGCAGGAAATACGAGCAGTTGATAATTTTTATCGTGTAAACAAATGCGTGATATTCATAATTTCACGGAAGTATACATCGCAAGTATCGTCACTTTGGTAAAAGTGCGCGAGTATAACTGAAACTCATGATTACGAAGATCTTTACCGCGTCGCGCGCAATAAAAGCGACATACTCTTTTATGAAGGCATATAAAGGCATCTCCTCGCGCCGCACGTGATGATACGAACTTGTTGTATTACCTTCATCGTGAATGAGAGCAATTACGAACTGTGTACAATGGAAACACACATACGTGCGTTTACTGTGGCCATATTCCCAAGTGCTGTAACATTTAAGTGACCACTGCGGTAATGATTGTTTGTTGTCACAAATTCCTAATGGCTTATCCTCGATTAAGTAATCTCCTTATTATGGTTCGGCAACTAATTGAACGAATAATCATTGCGAATCATAATCTAGTTACGCGAATCGTATTTTTCTCTTTAAAATAGACATTTATTAAAGTAAAAAAAAAAATATATTGATGATTATTTGTAAAAAATAAAAACTTGTATTTTTAACGAGGTAGCAGCGCGATATCCAGAGAATCCAGTATTTCATGTTATATAAGTGTTCGTTTTTGCGTCTCACCTTTTCATTTTCGAAAGATGTTTCATATTTCAATAACAATTTCACAGGAAATGCAACGCAAGAAGATCTGAAACACGACACTCCGCACGTGAGAATTGTTTGCTGAAACAGAATACTTTGCTATCTTCGCTATCGCATTTTGTCATTGTATGCAAGAGTATAGCTCTAAAGATACGATGAGATTTCTTTAAAATAAAACATTTCGCATTTACATCTTTTCCATGAGTCATTCTATTTTTCAATTATCCGATAGCTAACCATTACATCTGACATGCTTCATTTAATCATGTAAGAAATTTATATTTTTTTAATTGTATAACAAATTTAAGCGTACTATCTACCAGTACGTTGACTCATCTATTTGCACTGCGACTACAGAACAAACGTAGTTTGATATAAAATTTTCGTCCGTACACTTGTCGATTTTTCATTCGACAGTTATCTTTGACATTTCACATCATCCATCTCCCGGCTGTCTCGATGTCGAATATCACTAGTTGCATAACGCGTCATCGGCCTTGTACAAATTCTTCATAAAGCGTAAGAGGATAGATTCGAAAGGATCGCAGAGTACTCGAATGCTATGCGCAATATAACTTTTCTTATTAGAAGTTATTCCACCTGCGAAAGGGCTGAGAGTAAAAGAGAGAGACAGAAAGATAGAGAGAGTGAGAGAGACCGATACCACAGTTAAGAAGAAAATAACTTGGTTGACGAATGTCAAACGCAAATGACGGAACCATCAACGACAGCTGCTCACGGTTTTGTTATATAACCTTTTGTATAAAGCGTTTACATCCCGAATATATTTTAAAATGACTACAAAATATAATTTTCGATCTAAATCCTATATTTTAAGGATAAAAATACTTGATAAATTAATGAAAATATAATGCGCATTGATGTTTCAATTTCAATATAAATAACGATAGCTTTAAATAATAATAAAGACCTTTCTAGGCTCCAACCTAGACAACTCATAACTTTATACAATAGATTCATTAAATTACATTTATCAACTTTCCTATAATAGTTTTCCAAATTTAAATTCTTGTTTGACACTTTTTAATCAATGAATATTGAAATCAAGTTCTAGTCTGCATTTCCGATTTGAACAAATGGTCCAAATCATAATCATATTCATCATAATAATTTCTAATCAATATCTGTATTAAAACGTATGTTTCGAAATTTCTTTAATAAACTTTAGCCAAAGATATATGCATACATACCCCAATGTATTGACCATCGACGAAGAGCTGCGGCAATGTTACGACTTCCGAATTGATCCGGTCCCTGAGCTCGGTCTGTAATTCCGTGTCGCGGAATAAATCCGCTTCATCGTACTTGACCATGTTTGTCCATAACATTTGCTTCATCTTCATACAATTGGTAAAGGTCTCCCTAACGATGCCCAGCGATGTCGTGTAAAGCACCACTCTGCCCTTTTCTCTTTCCACGTATGCCTGAAATAGGACGCAGCACGTTACCAAGGATCACAATAGGATTCCGTATGATTCTCAGATTGAATCAAATATTAAAATCTCATCCTGGAGCGAGTTCTATACAATAGCGAGATGAGATTACTTCGTTTATATGGTTTATCAACATTGTACAACGTATATTTCATCAATATATAACAGCTGTAAAACGCATGTCGCGAAATGATCAAACACTGATGTTATCTCCTCACCACTTTCCGTAACGTATAACTGAGCTCCTCTGTTATTAATAACATCATTCATCTTAACGATAATGTGTACAAGTTTCGTATGATGTTCGTATTTTTCTATGTGCTAATAAGCGAGATATTTTCTACTAAAGCTATCTGTTTCGGTTAATAACCTCTTGAACTCTGATCTTTATTTTCAATAAATGTTATCGTATTTTGCCGACGGTATTTTATTTTAGTTATAATTTTATGCGGTGATTTATTTACAGTGATACTACAAACAAAAAAAAAAAAAATAATAACATTAATAAAATTCCGAAATCAACGATAAAACGTTTCCCTTTATTGCGATCGATTCGTGAATAAGTACGGGTGATAATTTTTTGTATGGAAGAGAAATCTCTTTATGGTTCGGCGATTCAATCGCAAGTCGCTCGAACTTCGATTCTTGTTCAATAATGCGTGCATTCGTCGACTGTTTCTCTGCAATCGATTTCATTGACACGTGCACAGTTGTTGGATTACGTGCATCAGTATATTTGACTTTTTACAAGAAAAGTCAATCTGCCGTATTATTTTCTGCATTATTTATTATTACATTTATTTTCTGATATTTATGACAGCAAGGTATAATACGCGAGATAAAATATCATCACATATTTTTTAGTTTCATTTGTAATGAAAAATTCACAGTATACATATTAGACTTTCACTCGTAAAAACTGCATTTCCGCAATAAATCAACTAAATAATCATCCGCGTAAAAAAAAACTGTCACGTTTCGTTATGATATAATGTCGTATAATTTTTCGCATACCAGACACGAATGCAATCTCCGCAATAATCTAGCTATTTGTAGAATTGCCCGCTTCTTGTGCGCGTGTGTATAATACTTAATATACTTTTCCAACGAAATTATGTAATGTCGTTTAAGTAGTCTTCTCGAGATAGACGGAGTTGCAGAAGGAGGTAGCGGTGAGTGGCAGGCGAGATAGAGAAAGAAAGGAGAAATGATTATGTTAAATTAGCTTTCACCGCGCAAAAGTGGCAAGGTAATTCAGTGTCGCGCATAATGCCGACAACGATTCCTCATCCATAAAGCACTTTACATAATTGCCATTTTTGCCGTATTTGCATTTACAATGCACGGTTAGTAAAGTGACATCACAGATACGAAGATATTCACGTCATTTAGCATTATCTAATATATAAAATTTAGATTCTAATATATAAATATAACATAGAATATAATAATTCTAATACATGGATTTATATGAAATCCATATGTGTTTCAATATATTCAACGTGTTTTTTATCATTTTTACCGTAACGAGTTTTTATAGCAGCGATTTTACTTTTACAAGTATAAAAAAAAATTATATTACGTAAAAAGAATCGTCTCTCTTTATTAATGTTATCGTCCTCATAAAAACTCCAGGCTGTCATTTATTGCGTTTGAAGCGTAACGAATGAAATGCGTACTCGTATAGTTTAAAGAATATTGGCTATCGTGTCACAAAAATGTCCTCTTCCCCGGAGCAAAACTGAAACCTTTTACATTTATTTATTGGAAATCCCATATGTGAGCAAAATATCATTTTTCGAAATTGATGTAACCGCTACCACACGCTGGCTCGGCCTCGCGTGGAAACATTGAATGCGGACGTGAATTTACTATGAATTCAGTAGTCCTAACGTTCGCTCGAGGTATGACAAAATTTTCGCTGTCCGGCACGGTCGTTCTACGCGCATATGCAGAGCGCGATCGCATCCGATCAGCATTATAGATCACCACGTGCTCGCACGACGCACGACTGCTAATGAACGTACTTCAACGGAAACCGGACTCGTACCAGGTGCATGATCTGCACCATAAAAGCACATTATCATTGTAGAAGTATGCACGGCTAAGATCTCGGCTAACGATTACTAATTTTTTGCTAACCTACTTGTTCCTACCGATACCCGTTACCCTACGCAAATGACACGTATAGTAATTGCCTTCGATCATAATTGCATACCGTCTTGAAGGAGGCAGAGCCTCCAATACGGCCACGTATACACGCGAGCCAGATGGCCTAACAAAGTGCCGAGCTTCGCATCGTAAACTACTGGGGAGCAAAACTTTTTGCGCACGCATCCTCGCATACGCATTCCAAATATTAAATCGATGCTATAATTTCAACTTATCACTGCTCGAAAAACGTTTGTCCGTTCGATTTTATGCTCTCTGTCACATTAACATCAGAAAGTTATTTTCTCTACGGTTTCACACACGATTTATTATGACAGTAATTCCTCTCATCTATTAGAGATTAATTCTGTTTTACAAAGCGAGATGTTAAACGCGATGCCACGCGATGTATCTTATTTTATTGGTAATTGCCATGCCACTTACATACTCGCATCCCTACTGGAACGCTTCTCAAAAAGCGAAGACAAGAATTAAAGTGACCTTGACTCAACATGTCCTTTCTCCGGCGGCTATCAATTTCGCTGTACTGGCTTCCATTCCTACATGTGAAAAAATTTAATAAGGTCATCTATTTCTGCACTCGCCTGCCCAGAAGCGCAGACGTCTGCGCTGCTTATTTCCCTTGGGCTTTATATCGCAAAGTATAAATGTGCAATTGTTGCCGATTCTTAATTATACTTTTGTTTATCAGTAATTATGATCTTGTTACAAAGGTGATTGATTGTTACGGGCGCTTTAACATTTTTCAGTCTACATGCGAGTTTCAAGTAAGCACGGCTTTTCTTGCGAGACCGATGGGAAAGGGACGGCTTGCAAGAAAACAATTTATCCATCATGGTTTCCATCATGGTTTCTTGTGTAAAGCCGGCACGGATCATACGACGTGAATAACTTTTTGCACGTCGCGATGATCCCACACAACATTATCCACGCCCCGTGATTCTTACGATCCAATAGAGATCTCTTCGGACAGCGCGGCTCGACATAAAAGGCAATGTTCCAAGGCTTGCAAAATCGCGCACGGCATATTAGAATGGCTGTATAAAAGCGAAAGTTAATAAAATTATTAATATACTGTCATTCCTGGATTATAATTGAGTTGTCTGGAAAATTTGTGCCACAGAAGTTGTTTGCCTTGATAAGTATTGAGAGCACATAGTTTTCAAATAAGTAGAAATAGCACAAGACTGCGCAATAAAGCGTGCAATATAAATGTGTGATAGATAAAATCTGTGCAAACGTGGCGTCTTTAAAGAAATTGATACTGCGTTAATTTAAAATAGATAAATTTTTGCAAAAGACTTTCTCCTTTAATTTATTACAGTCTTCCTGCTTTTCCCCCTTCCCTTACAATTTTATCTTGGTTTTTCCTTGTATCAATCGCGGTGGTACGTGTCTTTTTTTAACATCTTTGATCACTGATCGGATGCAAAACTAATCAACCCTTTCCATAATCTATAATTCTCAGAGTTCCCCCGTCTGCTTTGCGAAGCAATTAATTACTACGGAACAGAGAGACGCAGCGCAAATTTAATTTTGATTTTTAGTTTTAAAAGTGATTCAGATTCTATCAATCATGTACATGATTAACGTGTGATTAATTAAACGTCCAACATATTGTAAAATATAATGGCAGCGGGTAATTACAATATACGTGTGGCACGAGTTTAATGAGCCTGAATTTCATAGCCGCGGTATAACACACAGAGTACACGCTCGGTGTGGTACGCCGAGTGCGTACTCAAATACAAGATAATTTCACGAGCGTTTAATGAAAGTTGCACCTGGCCGTACGTATTACATACGAAACGACGGCACGCTTTGAACTAGCGATTAATAGAGGTAGAATGACTCTAGCTGGTAATGCAGACAAATCAAGGCGCCGAAGAGGCGATTTCTCCGTAACTGGAATAATGTTACGAGAGATCGGGTCGCCTACTGACCGGAATTTGTGTGTTAACACTTTGCTGACGAGCAAACACTACGCTGACCATGAAAAACCACGCTTTATATGGGCGGAAGTTGATTATTATTTACAATTGTTAGTATGTAAAATCTACAAAATAAAAAAAATGTCTTGTCCCAAGTAAAGTAAATACATTTTCTTGAATTATAATTTAGTAAAAATTAACAGTAACTTATTATTCAGGCTCTTATTGAATTAATTAATTACTATTACAAACAATAATTATCAGGGGCTCAAAAGCTGGTTCTCATTGCTAACAATTGTACATAATATCTTTATTTGCAATTACAAGCTAATGATAGATTAAACAATCTTTAAATATAATTTATTAATTCAAAGAAATAATTACTTGTAATAATTTTTTTGTTCCAATAAAATATTAATCTTAATCAAGAAAAAAATTATTGTTACAAGTAATCATTTCCTTGAATTAATAAATTATAAATCAAGAAAATGTATTTTCACTTGAGACAAGAAAACTTTTTGCCATTCATGTACATACTTCAAAATATATAAAAATTATAGGAGCTCTCTCTAAAAGAGTTTTTATTTGCACGCGCGGATGGATTTAGTCGCTGCTGGCCAAAATACCGGCGCATTAACACTTCTCGTTCGCGAAATGTTAAGACTTCTTCCGATAAACGGACGGATAACAAAACGCCGCTCGTTGACACGTGGCAGAGCCTGCATCACGGACTAGAAATACGCATTATGAAGGGTAGTTAAACGAGCATGAAATTAAGTTAACGAAGTCCCACAGCGGCGTTAAACTTATGCCGGTATAAACATGCGACATGAGATGTTTATTTTTTATCGGATCTCTACACTGAGAGAAATATCTGGTGAGATAGACCGAGCGTTTAGTTAAATAGCGATCAAATGAATTTTATAGCTATAATTACCAAATACGTAATTGTTATGACCAAACGATATGCAGCCTTAACGATTGCTTTTACACAACCAATATAACCAAATGGTTCGCTAAATGTAACTAAGTTTTTAGTACCAGTAATTAGAAAATTTATTTGATCATTAATTGCTCAGTGTATTTAATATCTCCGACAGTTCAACGCAAACATTTTCAGATCGGGCAATTGCCAGACGCGTGAGTATCTACGTTCATGAATTCAACGTTGGTCGATCCTCTCTAAATCGGAGTACTTATTGTCATATCAATAGCTCTGAGGCTAAGCCGGCGGCATAATGACGACAGTGAGTGACTAACGATTGCGGCGCGATCAATGGCAGCTGGCTCAGTATGATTCAATTCCTCGCGAGAGCGGGAGGCGTAATGGAAGCTCGCTGTATAGCTTCGCTATTTCTGTAATAATGATCTCTAAATACACCATACGGACTTTCACGGCGCGCTTTATGCGAGAATAAGATTCGAGCACGGAATTGGAGAGAAAGGAATATAAACGGAAAGGGATATACTTGAGCGTTCAGATAGGCAGCGATACGCGGTGCGATCTCTTCGAGTTCTCACGTGGCGGGGACCGATCATCGCGCGATTGCACAAGACGCGATTAGCGCGCTCGATTAGCGAAGACATCGCGATCGACATTGGCGCAATGATATGTGTAAAAAAGGTGAAAGCGCGGCATGCACCTGTAACGCCTAGGCGTATCGCCGCCGGGCCTCGAGGTATATGATCCTGTCGATGAAAGACAAACACTTTCACGCCGTGTGCTTTAGCGCACACGGTAAAGGTGTCACGCTCGGAGAGTACGGCTTCGGGCTGCGTTCTATCTTAGGTGTCTCTCGTATTTTTTCTTCCGCTTTTCGATTACGCAATGGCGAGTCTCGCGCGAACGAGGATGGCACAAGATAATATAAAAAGTCACGCGGCCCCGGCACGGCAGAATGTATCGCGGCGCGTGACTTCCGATTGGATAAAGAAAGAATTTTCCATCGTTTCTCTCGCGTTCGACAGGCACGTCATCGCGATTTAACCCCCCTCCCCCCCTCGCGTTTCCCGCTTCGCGATGCATAACACCACCAACATCACCGGCGAAGAAAGAAACGGCCACGTGTGTGCACACGGCGGTTCTGCATCTGCGCCCGTGCATCGCAGGCGATGATGTCAGGCGAGATCTGACCTTTGTCGGGATAATCGATGCAAATGCGCCGCCGTCCGATGAATGCATTCTGCCGAGTTCCTCTCTTAAGGTCTACACGAGCGTGACGTAATTTCACGTGCATTTCCCGCCGAAGTCCCGCAACACGCGGATCGATGATGGATCCCTCTCGTTCGAGAAACCACATCCGGTCGAGCCTCCGGCCGCGCACACCGCGGATCAGCGCGCGCGTATCGGCATGCAAATTTGCCGTATCGCGCTTCCTCGCGCGGCTTGACCTACCTCGCGTAGCGAAATGTCAACCGCGAATTCATACGCGAGGTTACGTACGGCTTTTGCAAGGGGGTTGCTAGGGGGGTACCGTCACATGTTCCGGTCGATCATTAAATCGAGTAATTGCGGTCGCGCATTGCCCCGCGGAGTCGCGAGTTACGAGCGGCTCGATTAATCCGTGGATTATTCCGAGAATGTAATTCGTGAGAAGCATTATATATATCGGCATTGTATATCGACTGGCATCACTCGCCGCGCCGCTCATCGCGTTTTTCATTTAAAATTAAAAGCCAAGTAATTATACGAACGGAAAGTGAAGACTTCTAAGACAATTGCACATCGCGGAGAAGTTCTTTTTCTGGAACAGGCGCTTCACCTCATTTAAATACAGAACGCTGTACTGTGAGAATCCGACATTTTTACGAAAAGGATTCCTTTTCCTTGAAATGTGCCGCCTGTCCGTTATCGTTTGTATCTTTTTCGCACGGCAGAAATATTTTCCCTTTAATTCACGTTAAATTTGCGATCTTTTGAAACGTCACGTGATCCACAAAGATTAAGTTTAAAATTACCGGCTATTTTACAAGCATCGTCCAAAGTTTTACGTTTGACTTTTGCATTTTCCAAACACTTAATCTATTTTAGTTTTATCAAAATATAAACAGATTTATCTATATAATTACTTTTGATCCTTTTGATGTTCAATTGACATTCCCAAAAGCGCAAATCTGATCCTGAATCGAATTGACATTTAATTTCATTGAGACCAAAACTGAAAGCTTTCACTGTTTATTACATGATTAATGTAGGAATACTTGAAATTTCCGTATTAATTTTCAAATCGATTTCTTTCTCGTTTACTGCATGCTTCCTGCTCTCTCTAATTTTATTTATACTCTCTCTGTAATTTTATTATTAATATCTTATTAATTAACTTATAACTTAATCTACACTTTAATTGTGTTACTTTTAACAAGCACCTTCTACTAAAACAATCATAAAAAATAAATTTTATAAAATATACTGTACACTTTAAATGATTGTGCATAATAATTATATTGTATAAAATAATTTTTATGACAAATTAAATGTAATACAATAAAAAAAACATTGATCTTAAAAACCGTCTGTCAATTACTTAGAAATTATAATTTCTAGAAATAACAAATGTACTGTGAAAAATATATTCGCTTCTAAGTAATTCTATATGTAGGAAACTCACTTCCTGTTTATCAACTACTCACTCTGGAAACGGGAATTCTTTAGTTAGTACGTGCTTCTATTTCAGGGTATATAGTAACGTATTTTGCGACGCATTAATTATGCGTCATTGAATAACTTGTGAAATCAACGATGAGCAACCGGCTTCTGGCTCATCTCCGATAATAGAATGGATTACGATTTTATCGAGAAGCAATAATCATTTTGCAAGCAATGGTAGTGCCACACGTCCATCAGAACGAGGTGTGAATCCCGAAGAAGAAAGTGCACTTTCATAAATACGCTCAATTATTTATGCGTGATTGCAACCGCGCGTCCGCCGCAGAAATGTCAACGATCTCATGCATAGAAAGGAGCGTCATATTACCGTGTCGACATTCTTATCGTGAATACGGCGGAATAGCGCCGATATTGCGGAAAATATTTACGATAATTCAAAACAGCATTACCGCAGATCTCTCCCCTTCCCCTTTGAAGTTAAGATAATATATAACTTCCGGAGTGTTATATTGCATCCATTAATGTCGATATTATAGAAGATATACCAGGTGATCTAACATGAAATAAAGATTTTAATAAAATTAAGTGTACCATACTTTTTGCATAAATTATCGATATAGAGGAAAATAATAAACAAGTTGTAGAAATTATTATGAATATTGAGAAATAAATTAATCTAAGTACAGACAGTACAGATTGAACACTACAGTGGTAATGGTGACACTGGTGAAGTTTTACTATTAAAATATTTAAATATATTTTCTTCATTATCTCTTTTTCTTTACGAATTGTTTTTAAAACTAAATTGTACCAATATGCTGATTAAAAATCTCAATATCCGTGAAGGTCTTTATAACGACATTAATAATGATATGACTTGCTAATCATTTTTAAAAATGCAACCTCTTAAGAGGTAATAAAGTAGTAGATATTATTTTCTTGAATGTCTAACATTATATTGCGAAATATATATCCTTTCACTTTTAAAAGAAAACAGTTTTTTACTTAAAATTAGCTTTACATTTTATTATAAGGATACTTTTGTCACATATATGATTATGTATTATATGTCATAAAAAATGTACAGTGTTAAAAAATATATGTGCATTTATAAATATAAATGATGTGCACAAAGTGCGCGCTTTGTACTGTTCTAGTTTAAAATAAAGTAATATACTTAAATGCAAAAAACAAAAGAAGAAAGCAAAACTGTAAGAAAGTATACAAAGGTGCATAAAATATTTATAGTTAATCTGTGATATTATTAATAAATGATGCCGGTTGGTGAACGTACAAACTCTTTTATTAAATCGTCCCTATTTATTTATTAATAATCTTAGAGATCTAATTATATTTATTTTATACATTTTTATATACCTTTTTACAGTTTTATTTCCTTTTCCTTTTCTTATAATTATGACACAGAATACATTAAAGGAAGCAAATGCACATTACTAGAAAGAACGATGAAAATCGATAATATTAATAATCAATTATTATCACTAGTACTACTTTTTATATATATATCAAATATATAAAATGTACAATTGAAAAAAGAATGCTATACATTTTTTTTAAATCACATGATCACAAATAAAAACAAATCCTATATTTAACCTTTAAGTAAATAGATGGAATTGGTCTCACTTACAACACCCTAGGCAACGAATAAATACAGGATTAAAAACCTTGTTTTGAAAAAGAAAAATAAAATTATTGTTTGCAAGTTTTAAAATTCATTTCTTTATATTTCTCTATTTCCTAAAGGTTTAACTAATATAAATTTAAATTAAATATAATATACTAAAGAAAAATATAATAATAATAACTTTTGTTTGAGGCTAAATGCGTCAACTTATACTTGAACAAAAATAATTACAAACATTTAATTGGCATGTAAATCTCTTTCTGTAGGAATATTGAAAGGATCGTAATTAAAATATTTATAAAGAATAATTACGAGAGCAATGAAGCAGTTATGAGGTAACACGAGAATGTAACTGATATAAAATATATTTTTGAAGGAAAGTGGTTTTATTTATGATGGTTTTTATTTTAAAAAAATTTAGTTTTTTGCTCCAGAAAGAAAAAATCACAAATTAAAAGTAACACAATATAATTTTATTTATCAATAGACAGATATTCTTACGTTCTTATGATTATTCTTATATTATTTTCTATTTTTATAAAAAAATATTCTTATATTCTTATACTAATTTCCTTTGGACCTTTTTTTGCTATTTACGAATTATATCCTACAATTTACTTCGTTCAGCTACAAAAATTTTAATAGATTTTCTCTGTTCTTCAATTCGCTTTCTGCGCTTCTACTTGGCATACATTTAATTTCTTTTGTTGATGGAATTACTGTAATATAATTCTACTTTCCTTAACTTCTCTTGTTCTTCAGAAATCATTTGTGCAGACTTATTTCCAGATCAGAGCTTTATGTGAGAGTTCTAAACTGTCAGTCACGCAAATTTGCTTCATATTCATTTAATTTATTTTTAATAAATTATTGTTGTGGCAATCGTGGCACAGAGAATTAGGCATTTACTCTTTATGCCAAAGACTCTGGTTCAAATTTGGATAGAAGCATTTTATTCTCTTGTAAAAGGAACGTTTTACATAAAATTCTTGTATTATATCGAACAATATTTTATATGTATATAAATATACAATTCAATTTTACTTCAATGTGGGAGCTAAGTAGCTTAGTGCTAGAACAATTGCTTGCAAAGCGAAAGATCATCAAAGCAAATCATAGTACTATATTGTCCTTTGAAAGACAAAATTTCCAAAGATTAAAAAAATTTCTGTAATTATTAATTTATTTCGGTCATATAGTACTTCTATGTATACATCCTATGCATGTATCCTAATTAAGTTAAATCTCAAATTGTCACAAGAACTACATTATCATAAAAATCATGTAAAGTTGGCAAAAAATATTTTTATTGCTGTCATCTATAGTTGATGTATTAAACAATTTACATATTTATAACTTAATTCGCAAAGGCTTGTTTTATACATTAACTACAGATGACAACAATAGAAATACTTTTGCCAATTTTACATGGTTTTTATAAAATTTAATTCTTGTGACATAATGCGATTTAACAAATTAGGATGATAAACAGTTCTATTAAAATATTTTTTTTAATGTATAAAAATTATCATTACCAATCAAATCATTTTTATTTGAATATATTAACAAAGTAATCTTTACTTGTCAACAATTTTCGTAAAACATTTTGCATAGTATAATTAAAAAGTAGTTTTTTGTTAATACTGTAAAACACGGGTGCCCACTGTTCGGCCCACGTAGCTTGTCAGTTCGGCTCACAATCATTTTTCAAAATGTAAAATTTGAACTAGAATAAAATATCGCAATAGCGTACAAAATCCTTTTCATGCTTGCTAGGCCAGGCCTGTCAAAATCCGATCTGCAAACTAAATCATCTCTCCGTCCGCGTCGTCTCAATAGATAGACAGAGAATAAATAAAAAAGGAAAGCCGCTAGAGTTTGTGTTAGACATATTAATATGACCCGCGGGCAATGCTGAAAAATTTGAATTCTAATCGCTCGGAGAAACTAGTTCATACTAAAAGGTTTCTAATAATAAAACTGACTAGTTTTTCAACGAGTCCCTCAATTATTACAAAATAATATACACACGCAGCATTAATAACTTTATTTTGTATAATTCTTGATCGTTCTTCTATTTCAACTGATTTTTCATTACTTTTAGTTCTAATGTTCCATTTTGTTTCTCTCTTGTAGCAAATTGTTGCACTTCTCGTAGGCTGTGAGATATTTGTAATTAGATATATAAGTTACGCTCGCATGGCTTTTAATTAATTAAATGCAGAAACCGTGGCTTCGCGGTTCGGAAATTATTGCGCGAAGTAAATAAGAAAACGGATTGCGGCTTGCACATTCCGTGCAAGGCTGAAAGTACCGGAATTGAAAATTTTCTAATGTAGAGAAATGGGAATAAGAATTTTTTTTCTTCACGGTTTAACACACCGTACATTATTTCTCCTCCAAGTGCCAAGAAGAAAATAATATATAACCTTAGAATATTCATGTGTGTCGAGGTCAAGGTGACGCTTCAGATTACGGGGAAATATGGCACGTTTACGTGTAACTCTAGATCGTACCGAGTGCCAGTGGCATGCGATTCCCGTTACAATTTTCAGAATATTATGTGGAATGTATGTATTCCGTTAAAGATCTGGTAAACCGGTTCTTCGATCAGACGGAGATTCTCCAAATTTTGGGTTACTCGTGTCACGCGTACGCGTGTCACGCGTACGAACACGCTATATGTAAATGCACACCTGTGCTCTTTCATCATTTGATAACGGTGCATCAGCTACAAATTACGGAGCATCGAGTAACGTTTGTTGATGAAGAACACATTTTGTTACTGTTCTTTGCTGGACGAAAACGCGCGTGGCAAATCATCCGTAGTAGTTCGAGTCATATGGTTGACGCGAATATAGAACCCTGCTCTAGATTATTCTTGGGATAGCAATTGTTATCCCCAGAGACCGCAGAAACAGATTATCAGTCGTTTTGGACTGAATATTGATTGCGGTTATTGTTCCGATACGCCGAGAGTGAGATTTGTGCTCGCCTACATATCTTTTTATTTCAGAGTTAAAGATCACGTATTATGCAAAAAATAAAAATAAAAAACACAATTATAACAATTGTGTGCTACGTACATTTTATAACTTTTATTTACGCTTATAAACTCGTCATCCGTGAAATTTATTGATATACTCATAGAAACATGAGATACTTTCTATATTTAACAATAGCGCTAATTATATCATCAATAGCTTTTTCACGTAATACGCTATCTCAAATTCATGTTTACTGATTTTAATTGATATTACGTTACATATTAACTCAAAATATGAAATTATTACAAGGTTTGTTGGATACACGCGTTGCAAGTGTTTGTTTAATAATCCACTCGTAAATTCAATATTACCCCGCATTACCCCGCTCACATGGAATAATTTTACGACGATATCGCAGGTCCTATTATTAGATAATTGGAAAACAAGATGCTAAGTAAAGGACAAGCTTATACGCCGCACGGTTTCGAATTTCTCGATAAACGTCCAGGCCGAGGAAAGCTTTTGTAAAAAGCTCAAACGTACGTAGGCGGAAAGCCGGGAATACGAGACGAACGGGGGCGACGGGAAAAATGCGAAAAAAATATGAGGGAAGGTGCTTTAATCGAATCCAAGAGGAAGCTTGAAACTACTATGTTGCCGTTGCCGCCGCTGTTGTCGTCGTCGTCGTGGTGGCCTCTTTGACCCGCTTTCTCTTTTCCCACCCGATTTGTCTTGTGGACATGCCTAGCGCGTTTTCTTCAACCGGGAAATTCATGAAGTCGACCTCCCGCCATCTGCCACCGGCGGCGCAGCGGTTAGAGGCCTCTGCGAATCCATCTCTCTTGAATACGCGGAAAGCAGCCGCGGCCGCGTAAAAGCGGAAATCGCCGGACGAAGTGGGTCGTGCGATCTTGGTCGTGCGCGCGGTGTCGTCGTCGTCGGCATCGCTTCGTTAGCAAAGCTAATGCGTGATATTAGTAATTCAGGTGTACTTACATAAGTCATTTACGTAGCCGTTGGAACTTTCCGGATGATAGAAATGCGAAAGTGTATTTACATAAAGAAAGATTGCATATTTCGAAAGGCCATTATTTCAGAGAGAAATGAGACCCGCGGCACGTTCGAGAGGGACCGAGTCTATTAATTTAATTTCGCAAAGTCCATCTAACATTTGATTGACGTATCGCGCGGCGAAAATTAATTCGTACTTCGATGAGGTATAGTTCGGAGCGAAGTCTTGTACACGGTCGTGTGTCACGTGCGAGAAAGAGATAAAGTTCCCTCAATCAATACGCTCGTGATTTCGCGGGCATAATTTTCGTAGTGAAAAAGAAAGAAAGTTTGGCTCTCGGAGGCAGACGATGAAGTAGGTCGTATCTGTGCCGGTGTTTATCATCGGTCATTTCACCTTCTTCATACACACCAGCCAGTTGTCCAGACACCGAACTGGGTTGCGCGCACACACACACACACGTGTGAATCAGCTTCATGAAAATTTATAGTAATGCTAAACGAGAGTAATGCTGCTTAGCTCGCGATCTGCATGCGTAGTCACGCGGCATCAATGCCGCGCGCATAAAGCACGGATGCAATGAAGCTATCTGTTTGATCGGGGCAAGACACGTCGGGATTTCCGAACGTGACGATACGTCGCGCCGGCGCGGCACGCCGCCGCGCCCGGGAGATTTCGGTGGAATTGCCGTTATACCTCGAAAGCGAAATAAACTAGTAGTTTCGAGAACAATTTGCTCTTGAGTTTTACGAATTACTGTTAATTTATTGCTGTTCCACTTTCACGAGAAAGTATATATTCCGAGAAATTCCGGTAGACTTATATTGTCGGTTGAATGCGCCCAATATACGCTTTTATACGTTATTACGTGTAACAAAACGGGTAATTATGTAACTAGTTACGCACTGATAAAATGTGCGCGAGTGAGGGAAAGATGATGGATAGTTTTCCTCTGAAAGAAGAAAGTTTTAATTTTTCTGTTAAAGTTACCTGATAAGCATAAACGTTAACCGATTTCTCAATATATACGCACTTAATCAAAGTCCATTAGCTACCCCGCTGACGCCTAACTTGCCAATTAATTTCTATCACAGTTTCATTGAATTCCGCGCGAAAATAATATTCTCGGATATTTAACTTAATTATTTCGTGCCGCCATCAGTTAAGGCTTTATGAAGATTCCTTAATTAAATACGCCGACAGTAAAACCAGCCACTCTCCTAAACGGAACGTATACCTCTAACTTACTAAACAGATTATCTGGCCATTAAATGTATAACGTTCTAATTGCGTATACTGCTCCGCAGTATGTAATCACTCATTGAAATGACATGCAATTAATGCGGAAGGCGTGTACGCTTTTTCATGCTACTATGATCGACTCGGCAGAAGATTATTTTCTTTATTTTGAGTATTAATTATAAATAATTAAAACCTTATATAAATTATAATAATATCTAAATAATAAAAATTATAAATAATAAATATAATGTCGCGTAAAACGTACGTGAAGGCAAAATAAAAATTATTAGAAAAAACGAGGGAATTATACGTGCACATTTTTTTAACTATCGAAATATGCAATGTTTTATTTTCTAATTACAAATATGTTATTGGACCGATAGTGTAACAACACAATGATAGTAAGAAAGCCTTCGGTCGTAGCTAGGTCTTAGTGCTTATATTTATTTATGTGATTTTATATACTTCTCCGAATTCAACCAGAATGTACACCGAATTAATTTTTGGTCATAACACAGCATGTCGAATAAGAATTAGTAATATCACTATTTATATTAAATTAATTAATTTAATATAATACTTGATGCTGATTTGCATCTATATACCCATTCCCCCCTGTTTTATTTTCATTTATTTACATGAACGAAGCATTTCTTTATTAACAAATTTTAATGGAAGTTTAGTTCATGAGTTTCAACCAATATGATGAAATACCAATGGCACGCCGAATGTTTCGCCCTAAGAAATTGCCATGGCAATTTCAAACGCGGGTTATATCAGGCACTTTGCCGTACTTGAAACTAAGCTTTGAACTGTTAATTATGCGGAAGTAGAGCTGTCGTTTCCTATTGCACGCTATTTCCCTTTGAAACTAGCTAAATCGTAATAATCAAACGTCTCGGTATTTATCATGAAAACGTAATCGAAATTCATGAGATTTCAAGAATCGCCACACTATGATGTAAACAATGACGAAGTGTTCTCAGACTCGGAAGTAATTTCACATGATATTCCGACATTTGCAATTCCATCTGTTTGTCTCAACCGCAAGAATTCTATTATGCAAAGAAAGCGTTAAGAAATTGTCGCAAAGCGAATGATTGCTATAAACATACCGTAATCCAAATTCGAACTTTCCTACAAATAACATTTATATATAAAATATATTTTTATAGAATATCTTTTTTTATGAAAACAATACAAAAACGCGTTTGTATAATATTTCAATATACATGTGAAATAACATATTTATAAAAGACATTATAATTGGAATAATAACTGTGTGGCTTTATAGTGAAACTGTTGAAAACATTGACAGTTCTATATAAGGTACCTGAGCCGAATAAGACTAAATCAGCACTAAATAAGATTGAATTTATCAATTAAAAAACGCGTTTTATACCTAAAGTATATTCTTAAAAGATGTCAGAGGAAGTAAGTAAACACAGGCCGAAAAATTAAAACCGACAATAAACCATCTGTTTAATACAACAAAAACTTTGTAACATAGAATGTAAAGTCACTTTTATAAAAATGCGTTCTAAAGTTTATTAAATATGTATTATTTTATTGTGGTTTATTATAATATTATAATATTATTCAACAATAGGAGAAAATAAATATATATGTATCGATTTTTTATATAAGTATATTTATGTACTTACAAGTATAATTTTTTTAGTGACTTTTTAGTAGTGATGCAGTCGTCAAATAAAACGCATTATGTAGCCATTATTATTTATTTATTATGTAGATTTACACAAGAGAATAAAGATTTTTTAATACTGCTAACATTTAAGAAGTTAAAATTATATCAAAATGACTCGAAATTTCTAAAAATTAAAAAATTAATTAAAGACAAAATTAAAGATAATTGTGATGTTTAAAAATAAACCTTAATTTTTTTTTATTTACAAATATTCTACTCTGAAAAATACATTTTATTTTTGTGTGTTATTGGAAAATGAAAATTTTATTGTCATTTAATTTATTACAAATATTCCAATATAAACACAGTTTTTAAAAAATAAAATGCATTATATGGGCCTTATTCGGTATAGTATTTGATATTAAATTGTTTCCGTTATATCGATTAAAATGTCTATGTCAAAACCAATTGTGAAAATAAAAATATGTTAACGGAAAATAAAAAAATTAACGCGACCTTATACAAGCGAGATGCACAGAGTATGGAGATAAATCTGCGTACCTTCGTGTACAATGAGGAAGCGAGGAACGACGAATGTAGGGCACGCTGCACGGTGGTTTACCCAGAGCGATATTTATGATTTCAGGTCGAAGTCTCGATACACCTACTTAATTCCTTTTTTTTTTATGTGAAATCAAGTTTCTTACACTGTTCACTGGCGCGGTCTGCAAAATCACGCACGACATTTCGATGCCGTAAATTGCGGTTGCCCGACTGCGCGGTTAATGTATCAACCACATAAAAAATTTACTAGCATACAGTGGTGTTTCATAGCGATCAATCAAATCGTTATCCGAGCTTGAAGCCAGCATTCCGAAAGTGCAAGTGTTACTCTCGGTCACTATTCCCAGAGAATGCGTTACGCTACATAAAACGTACGAGCCATCACGACTGACGTTTCCCTCACTCCCAGAAATTAGATTATCTTTAATAACAATAAATGAAGTTCCTTCAATATCAATTCTAAATATCGACTCATACAAATTTATATTTTTGTAGTATTTGCACTTAGATAACTTAAAATTAATTACCAATAGGAGAATAAAATAAATTGCATGTAAATGTATTTTACATAAATTGAAGATGATTTAATTTTAAATTTTTAAATATCTAAGTAAATGATAAAATTATTTCTTTATCTGGACAATTTTAATATCGCTGTTGAACAAAACAATTTAGGATAAAAGTAATAATAATAATATATACATATATTTTTGTGTCTAAGTTGATACTTCTTAAAAAATAAGAGTTCTTTAATCCGACAAAAAATATTCCTCTTTTAATTTGGATCAATGCGCAAATAAAGATCAAAGTTGAAAAATATAGAAGGGATATTACGAGGGCTTTGCCAGTCATTACGATTTACATTACAATGGCTGACAAAGTCTTTGCAGAATTTCTCAAACTTACAGTTTCGGTATCATTTTTATATATATTGCAGTATTATTTTTTAATGCATGCAATCTGTTATTGTCACTTTGAAAAAGTCTCCTGTTAGAATATACTTCGAAGTTGAAGCTAAAAATAATACTTCATTTTCATTATCGTTCAGATTAACTTGATGATTTAAAAAAACACAACAATTATTTTATCTAATATAAAGATAGAGATGATATAGCTTCTAATAATCTAGATAAATATAAGGAAAAGTCATTTATTTATCTAAATAATTATCTAGATAATTTTATTGTGAATAATGGCAAACACTGTATTTGCAATAAACTGTGAATAAGTAAAAATATAATCAGATAGACACAAAATATTATTAAATATTTCTTGAAAAAATTGTTTTAATATTACAAATATACAAAAATATATTGTATATTAAATACAAAATGATTTTTCCAGCAGTATTAATAAAGTTAGCTGGACGTACGATATAGAACGTGTCTCATTAAAATGTCGTCATTCGCGTCGCAAGCGTCGCTTTTCATAGAGAACGGAGATAATAATCGCACGTTCGCGGTGGACTGCACGTGAAAAGTGCAATCGAGGCGTGGAAGTCTCAAAGGCAGAGATTCAGCCGCGAGGAAGTGCGGGATTACTTCTCAGCCGTTGCCAGCGCATTTGCGTGCAAGCGAGGTACCCGCGCGGTCTCTGTAATTTTGCGAAATAGGCCGCGCGGCCGCGCGCACAAGCGAGAGCGAGATGGACGGCCGCGCGGGTTCGCGATAACAAAGGGGAATACACGGAGGAGGCCAAGACGAGAAACGCGAGGACGTAACGTCGCGGCTTGTGTTTCGCGGCCTAGGTTTCTCAGTGCGTTGCGTACGTCGCGTTTCTCAGTACGCTGCTGTAATATCGTTTTATCGAATCTACCGTTACGTCGATTCGTTCCGCATCGATGATACGAACGTCGCGCGACGATTACACACGACGTTCGCATAGCAACACCGGAAACTTTGCAATGCCAAAAAGGACGCACTAATGTACATTATGTATGGTCCCGAGAAAAAGTTTCCGAGCCGACCCAAAGCTCGGGCACCCTTAATCTTCGGGTGCTCGTAAGTTTCGAGTACCCGAAGTTGTAATCGGGTCTGACTGGATTTGATGTATATTATACCTCTTGCTTCGAATCTATTTCGTGAGCTCTTAATAGCCGAGATTTCACGCCGGGAACTGAAAGGAATTTAATGCGAAATACATCGAGTAACCGGTAGACAGCAAATAAGCTCGTATACGCCACAGGTAAAGCCGATTATCGCGACGACTAAGCGTGTTCGACGACAAGACGATAGTAAATATTTGTCAAAGGACGTTGCGCGGGCAGATTATCATTCACCGTAGATCGCCGCACAATCCTCTCTGCTGCCTGGCCACGTCAAGGAACCTGTTTATCGACGTCGCTTTCATTTATTTTATGACAGAGGGTATGAAGGAGAGTCCCTTGGGTGATTTCAGACGGGTCATAAAATCCTAACGCACCGGTGCCGCCGCGCGGAAAAAAAACCGTGGGATAAATCACTCGACCTTTTTTTTATTTTCACGTATCAACAACAAATCACAGCTTTGCAAACAATCATTATGCAAATATTGCCGATGGCGTTACCACTTCTCTATCTTTAAGCGCAACGTAAAACATTTGTTTACGGATTATTTTATATCAGTAAATTTTTTTTCCTTTTTGAAGTGTCAACAATTATGTGTACGATATATCAATCATTACGTCTCGTAATCAATCATTATCGGGTGTTATCTTCTTTACGAAGACGTACTATAGGCTCACCGCGACTCGCAGGACACATGCGGAATGCGAATTCGAACGCACGATATAGTTACCAATCCGTCTGATCCGAAGTGGCGAGTGATGGAGGACGGTACGGCTATCTAACTGTAAATCTAACGCTTCGCGTCGACCCGCAGACCATGCGAATCAAGTGCACAGCCAGCCTGATGCGCAGATTTGAGCGTTGAACCCGAGCGACGGACTTGCGCCGGAGCTACTCGATACCGATTTCGGCTCGTCAATACGCACCTCAGGTCGCATTGCGAGCACCTGATTTGTATAACAAGTCGACCCGCCGTTTACGGGGCTTAGCTCTAGTGCCGTGACGATTGGTCGATATTTAAAGTGCGCGTAGCCGTAAACTCGAAGAGGAATGTTATACAAGTCCGTAAATATCAAACATTACTGGTTGCTTTCTTATATAAACAAGCCTAACGTGTGCATGTACATTTACCGATACGCACATTGTGATTAATACAGCATTTTTCAAATTAATTTCCGCCGACGACTTTCACAGAAAATTTGTACCTTGTTCCTTTAATTTTTATTTACATTTGAAAACGGATATCGTTCTGTAAATTGAATATGTTCTTCAGAGTTAAATAAATGATTTAGCTTTTTACCGAATGAGTATCACTGAAATAAATCACGTTTCTCTTTTTCCCCGCTGACGTACAAAACTACGCAATTGTCACAAATACGCAATAAACTAATTTTTGCTCTTTGAAGTTAAATTAATAATTTAGCTTTTCATTGAATAAAACCTGAAAGTATTTTATATATATATACAATAAATTACGGATGTCTCTTACCATATGTGAAAATTTACAAATATTTTATATATATATACAATAAATTACGGATGTCTCTTACCATATGTGAAAATTTACAAATATTATTATACCGTTAATTAATTTGCTCTCTTTGAAATTAGATATCGGACGATGTACCAGTATAAGTTAAACTATAACTGATAATTCAAACCTACCTTGGAGGTAGGCGACTGCAGAAACGTCGCGATGCCCGCTCGCACCCTGTTCTTGACACCGCGCACGGTCCCTTTGGCACTTCGTATGGCTTCCTTCTCATGGATTTTATAACCGGCGAAACACTCGTCGTTCTCGGTCACCCCGTTCTCGCCGTTTGAGTTTTTATTATTATCGCGCAACTCGTTCACATGGAAATTGTAGTACCTGTCGTCCTCGTACAGGTATTTGTGACCAGTCGATCGACTCTGCGCAGCATTGACGCACTCCTGCTCTATCCTCTCCTGTTCCCGTTGCTTCCTCTCCTCGTACGTGCACTCTTTAATTACCGGCGATTGACCGTTTTGCTCGATCGCCCGATCGGGGCTCCTTACCCGCGGCGTCGAGGAGGCTTTCGACAGGGACGACGTTCCGGATGGTGACGGGGAGACGCTGGCCGATGACGTCGGTGAGCATGGCGCGCAGCCGAGTTCCGTTATCGAGACCCGCTGATGGACGCCGCTCCGCTCCTCGATCGTGTTGTCAATGCCGTTTGCCAGCGCGATTCGGCCCAATTTCTCGACAACGCCCACCGTTTCCTCAACGTCCTTCGACGTGCCGTGCACTCGGTATTCGCTCACGGCGTCGCCGTTCACCTCGGCACCGTTCAAGGAGTCGCAGCTGATGTTGCTCTCATTGTCGTCGCTGTCGACCTCGGCGCCGCTGCTGGTTAAGCTACCGGTCCGGTTGTGCGTGCTGCTGGACAGTATCACCGTGCTGGAGCTCTTCTTCTTTGGCAGCGGCGGCGGCGTTCCATCAAGGTCGCTGCAAGTGCCGCTGTCCAAGGTGTCGCTGGGCGAGCATTGCCCGCTCGACATCACCATGCCGCTTAACGGACTCTGGTAAGAGTTGTAATAGAAACAGGCGCTCGAACGGCCGCCGAGCGTGGACGAGTTGAGAGTTTCCGTGGTACCGCGGTGCACCATGTCTCTGTTGTCGCTCCTGTCGTCTTGGCTACGCTTATCGCTATCGTCACTATTGTTGTTGTTGTTGTTGTTACTGTTGTTGTTGTGCTCCCGACTGTCGGACTCAGTCGCCGGGTCGCCGCTGAAGACACTGATCCTCACACAGCCCTCACCGATACCAGCACTCGCGCAGTGTCGCTCGTTCACCAAGTTTGTCGCACTCACCACCACCGCACCGTCTCCGCGTCTGCCCGAACGTTCGCGCGCGGTATTACCGTTCTCGATCTCGCGATTCCGATCGTTCTCGTCCAGGGTCAACCGTACCGTCGATATCACCCTACTGTTCTTGTCACCATCCGGATTGATCTTGATCTTCACTATGTGCGCGGCCTGCTGATGCTGCGACTGTTGCCACCGTTGCTGCCGCGACGATTCGACGACGTTGCTCCGCTCCTCGCAGCCGCCGTTCGCCGATTGCACTTCCGGGATCCTTCTCCTGCAGGTTGTCACGGAATCGGCGGTAGGAGCGCTAACTCCGACAAATACCGTTGCTCCGGGCCCGGTGGCGAGCTGCGGCGAGACGGAAGGGGAAACGGTCCGGATTGACACAGTCTGCCGAGCGGCTTGGCCATCTCGTGCCTGTGTCTTCGCGGGTAGTGGCGGTGGTACGGTCATCGTGACGGTCTCATCCATACGTGCATACAAAGTCACGCTGGCGACTCACACGATAAGCTTCACCTTGACGAGGAATTTGGAAAGTCAAGGATTAAATCGAGTCTCCCTCTCCCAACAGGTTTCTCTTTCTCTTTCCTTTGGCCTCCGTGGCCTCCTCTTTATTACAAGCTCAAATGGCGATCGAATCGTATTAATGATAACGCCTGCACCGCTCTTAAGCGTATGATAAATTTACATTTATCAACCCAGCCTCAGTTATTGAAAAACGTTAATCGCGCGAATAAAAGTACTTTCGTAAATGGCCATGTGTTTTGAACTGCGTACATACCTATCGTGATATATAACGATTTTAATTCACCACGAATACAACCGTGGACCGTTTTGTCATGAAACAACTGCAATTCGAAACAATATAACACTCTCTATCAAAGTCAAGTGCCGTTGGAACGGACCGCTTTTCATCAGCATGTTCGCGAGCACGTTCGACAAATCGTGTTCGTAGAATACATACTAAAATATTGAACTAATATTGACTCTTCGTTATCGTCAATTTAAACGTTTAACTAGCAAAATATCAATATAGCCCTTTAATCAACTCTTTTCGAATCGTAGAACTCACGTAAAGTAATTAAATATGTAATCGATTTGATAGATTTCAATTCGTGCAATTCACAACGCGTTGTCATCGAGGTTTCCACGATTCTCAGAATACTGGCGAAATTACAATAGTTTTTATTCGATCTCTCGATTGACCGCGTTGCATCGTGACTATCGTACAGGAGATGCAGTGGATATACCGCACGAAAAGATATTTATTTCATTGATTATTAATTTGTATGTATACTGAGATTCACAATTAAGACCGCACGTAATTCCGTTAGACGAACACTCCCCGATCACTTGGCGAATTTGCCGAAATTCTGGCGATCGACGATGCGATTCGTCGATTGCGTTCTAGGTCCATCTCTCGCAAGGACGATCGACGGGAGAGCCTGACGAATTGCGCCGCCGTTCGAATCAGGTCGATCGGCCGAGCAACATAAGGCCCCGCGGCTCCGCTCGTTGAGAAAACGTTAGCACCTTGCGCGCACCTGTGGCCATGCGAGATCGCAGGACTACCTGCTGCGCGTAAAAGAGAGAGAGAGACCGGCGGAACGTACGGGACTGGCACGCAAAAAGAGAAAGAGAAAATCGTCCGTGAGATGAAGAAGAGAGGGAGACCGGGTCGTCCGGGACCGTGGAGAAGAGGATAGCACCACTTACGGACCACACATGTGTATCAAGAGCGTCGCATAGTAAACCGTGATTGCACTCGACTTAGACTCAGTTAAAGCCAATGACGACGACGACGAAGACGAAGACGAGGACGAGGACGAGGACGGCAACGATCAACGGGCGATCGTTCACAGCACGGAACGTCAGTAACTGTACTGAGTGCCGCTGACACTCACTCATGCAGTTTCGCGGTCCGGGTGGGGACTGGAGTCGGACCCCGGGACCACAGGCACACAGCGAAAGCTGGAGTGGGAAGCCGTCGGGCCGTCTACGTGGAAGAGGGTGTGCGGGGAGCCGGTGGGAAGGGGGGAGAAAGGCGAGAACCGTGGAAGGACGAGAACGAGTTCTCTCCAAGTCGGCTTATAGTCGCCAGACAGGTACCTGCCTGGCGGGCTAAGTGGTGGTCGTGGCGTCCTCTACCGAGTCACCCGCTGGATCGACCATCCGGTTCCTTACTTAAATACCTGATTCTTTACCGTTCACCGCCTTTCACGGGTCGTTTACGCGCGCGTAGGTGTGCGTGCACGCACAATCTCGTCGGTGTGCACCTGCCAAAATTTCACCACCGCGCCGATGCTGCAGAATGCTCCTCTCCTCTCGCATCCTCTTCTTCGCATCCTCTACATCGTCGGCTGTAATCCGCGCACGTCGTCTGCGTGCCTCGTGAATGGCCGTGTGAATGGAAAGCGCAATTGCCCGCGGGCCACGCTCGATATCTACCGAACATCTTTCTGCGATGATCGGTAATTCAACGATGTTGCAATATTCATTGTGCGTAGACACTGATGAGAAATGTTGCGAATAAGCAAAGAAGATTAGCTGATTTTTTCGATAACACTTAATGTTGCTGATTATTTAATCTGTAACCAGTAGTCTTCTCGATTTTACTCATTTAACGTTTTCTAAAATTTCTTCATTTAAAAATTTCTGTTGTACGTACGTAAAAAAATACTTTTATATAACTGTATACAATACAAGAAAAAATGTTATTAAAGCTCTTGTAAATATATCGTGGCCACTTGTATACTTCCATTATTAGGTGACAAATTTTAGTGATTATTAGAATTATGAAATTTGTTTAGTATTTCAAAGTTATATCTTTACTATGCTAAGACACAATAGTCGATATTTGTTACAAGGCATTTATTATTTACTTGTGAGCATTTCAAAATTTTTTAAAAACATACTTTACCGTTTAATTACTTACTTTGTCATTTTTTTTCCATTTAGCTGTACTACACACGACTATATGTATTTGAGTACTTTTGTTATTTTATATATATTTTTTAGCTTGTATCAAGTTATAAAAAGTTAAACAAGAGCATAGAATTTTTTTAATATAGTCTCTTAAGCATGCTAACGCTTTCAAGGAACTTTTTTTCATGTTAAAAAAGAAATTCAATAAGTTGATTGTTGTTCTATTACTAATTAACAATTTAAATTAAATAACTTATTAATTTTTAGTAGGTACTACAGTCTATATGCGGGAGGGTATATTTGTACAATATACATACATTTGCATATATTCTGCAATATTTTGTCTTTATTTTGAATAAATATATAATTTTATAACAAAACTGTGTTTTTTGTTTAAGAAAATCAATTTTCTAATTATATTTTTATTAAGAGACCACACTATTATTCATGTTTTTCTTTAAACCATTATATAATATTATCATATTTTTATGAATAAACATTTAAAGTAATAAATATTTTATAACTTGGAGTCTAAAATCGATTAAGCAACACATTGATGAATGTAATCATTAAGTTTTTAATTTACAATATTAATTATTAAGAAAGTTATATTGTACAAAATGTAAATATATTATCAACTTCTCTTCTGTTTATATAAAATAATATAAATTTTACAAAACATTTTAAAAAATTTGAGAAAATTATTTTCATGACATAGCTAGCTAATTGTTCTCTATAAAGAGGAGAATGCGGGAATGCGACGCAGTGAGTGTATTTTTATTGTAGCAATTTATATTGTCCGTCTCTTCAAAAATTAATATCATTTGATTTAATTATAATCAACTAAAATGTATACAAAATTTTGGAACAATTCATTTTTTTTTCATTTCCATTTTTATTGGCTAAAGTTAGTTTGATATACTTTTTTTATAAAATTTGCTATATACAATTATAAATTTCATATAATTTTATCTCTTCAAAATCGATTCGTGACATTAAGATGTTATTAGAAAGCTGAATTTTTTGTCTTTTAACCTATACTTTTTTTATATTTATTAATCTATTTAATTACAATAATTAATAATTTAAAAAATGCACACTGACAATGTAGCGCAGATACTTTTTAAAATAAAAAGATAGCTTGTCATATTTAATGCTCCGTATGCCGTAGAAACATTAGAACTCTTGTCCCAAACGGAATTTTACTCTCAAATTTTTGCAAAGTAAAAAGAGGGAAGAGTATGATTCCCAACCTAAAAAAATCTTGTTATTGATGGAATCTTAATACTCGCCAATTATCGTTTGGCAATTTGTTTAAACCTAGCACAAAATCAAAGTTGCGACTGTATCAAAACAATTTTCAGTGTGCCTACAGAGTTAGTGTTTTCGGAAGTAAATAAATTAAAAAAATCTATGATATGAGAGAGCAAGGCATCGATCATGCTGCATCAACTTTTTTCTTAGGGCGCCAACGTGAAAAGTGGAAATTTTTACCATCAAGTTAATGGAGAAATTTTTTGCTTTTCATATTTTTGCCCTAAGAAAAAAAATTGCATGATCGATACTCCAGTCGCTTAAAGCAGACGCGATGGATTCCAAAAACATACAAAAAATAAATTCTTAATTCACGTATATCTTTATTCTTGAATGTTATTTGTTTTCATTTAAATATAAAATGCTCTCTTCAATTACAACTGTTCATTTGCATCAATAATAAATATATCTGTGCAAAGTATATTTTATTCTTAAGATGGTATTATTGTTTCTAATATCATATTTTTCTTACAAGCTTAATCACATTGTTTAAAAACTATTTAATCTTGGATAAAGAATTACATATTTGAAAGTGCGCTCGACTTATACTCGAAGCTCACTTGTTTTGCGTTCATGGGCAAGAGTGTGCATGAGAATCCAGTGGATCTCAGTATCAAGCAAGATAATTTACCCGTTGTTCAAAAATAAGTTTAGTTATTAAATCACTTAAAATTAACTAAGTTAAATTCAAAGTTATTAACTTTATTGTTTAACTTTTAATTTTTTAATTACCCAATCTTGCAAATAAATTACGAGAATTTGTAACGTGGTGTTATACAAAAAGATCTCTCTAACAGTCGTTGCGGTAGTCTCGCGCAGCGAAAGAGACTCCGATTAGTCAAAGCGCGCCGTTTAAAGCCCTCCACTAGGGTCGTTGACCGTAGACGGTCTCGGCAGACAAGCGCACGTGCGCGTCGTCTGGGCCGCCTCCCCACTCTTCGTCGGCCGAGAAGAGTGGGGAGGCGGCCCAGACGGCAAGCACGTGCGCTTGTCTGCCGGGACCGTCTGCGGTCAACGACCCTAGTGAGGGGCTTTAAACGGCGTGCACGCGCGCTTTGGCTAAACGGAGTCTCTTTCGCTGCACGAGACTACCGCAACAACTGTTAGAAAGATCTTGTATTGCACCACGTTACAAACTTTTGTAACTCATTTGCAAGGTTGGGTAATTAAAAAATTTAAAGTTAAATAATAAAGTTAATAACTTTTAACTTAACTTAGTTAAAATTCGTCTAAAAAAAATCAGAGAAAGAAAAAGAAACTTGCAAAAAAGATAAATAAGAGAGAAAAGAAAAATTTTTTAAATAAGAAAATAGTACGGAAAAAATAAAAGAGAAGGGTGAAGATAAATATTTTAATTTAATATTAGATTTTTAATTTTCAATTTTTTAATTTGTTCTCTTCATTATCTCTCTAATTTTCTTTACTTAATTAAGAATGTAATTTTTGTTAAAAAAAATATTTATAATATTCCTAATATTCTATAAAACAATTTAATATTATGTAATTTCATTTAAAATAATGCAGTAAAAGGTTTTATCTACAAAAACCTGTAACAAATACTTATAAAATTGATTGTAAGTTGATTTCTGTCCCTGTAATTTTATTTATATCTATAAGTAATTTATGAATATTTAGAATGTAAAAAATATTTAACAATTATGTTTTATTTAAAATATCTACAGTTTTGTGAAATTAAAAGTGATCTATTTAAAATATGAATATCTATACTATATATTGTATCCTATTCAAAATAGAAGCTGTTCATGTTAGTTAAAGAATAAAAGTTATTCCAACATTGTTTATCTCTGACTTATAACTCCGTAATAAATTATGCAAAAAGTTCTTTAACTTTAACTGATTTTCATAAGTTCTATGCATCCTCCATAATTAAACAAAATAAACATTATTTTCTTTTTAAATTTTTTTCAATAAAAATTTAACACAAAATGATAAAACGGTATTAATCCCAATGATCTTTTAATGTAGAAACCGTATTGCACGATGCGCATTGGATTAATACAACGCAAATAACGTTTTTAAAATGCAATTAATTACGCGGCAAAAATTTTATTAAATCGGTCATACAGCGATAAACAAAATGTTCAGTTTTAATTTGACCTTTTTTTTATTGCGTTTAAAACATTAATCGTAGTAAATATTCCACTTTTCCTTAGATGCGTCGCATTCCTGCGTTCTCCCATAATGATTAAAAAAGCCGTAAATTTAGGACAACTCAGAACGGTATATTACTTGGTGATGATGACGGTGTGCGTTTACTTACTGGATAATGCTTATCATGCATTAAAATTGGTCACATTGATGATTATTCAGTTACCATTTAATATTAAGATACAGCTATGTGTGTTAGTTCTAAATTGTTGTTCTAAACATGTTTGTTACCTGAGTGATATTTTAATAAAAGGAACAGTTTTTGAATATCCAACAGTTGTGGTCGTAATTACCGTAATCTAAATATTTTTACAGAAGAATAAATGTAATCACTTCTAAAGATATTTTAATACGTTACTTTTTTTAATTTTACATAAAACTGCGTTGTGCGATAAAGAAATAGACATCGTTAGCGTCTTCTTAAGATCGAATAGAGTGCTTGTAAAATCCATTAGCTCGACCTTGCAACGCGCAGTAGGCTTAAAGGGGACTAGAACAAGTTCCGTTACACCTTCTATCTGTGAGCGTAGCGTGAGCTATCCATCTGGTTATTCTTGCCGATTTTTTCCCCAGCGCTAAGAGGGCAGGACATTTCGCGTCTGTGACCTCCGCGCTGGAAGCGGTTATCGATGACCTGTCGGGTGACGTGGGTCGCGCAAAACGGGAAAGGAAATTTTACCGCTGTAATGTCGCCAAATAAATAACGATTATATTTGATTGCCTTGTACACTCACAATTTGCTGAACAGCCTGTCGAGTCGAAGACAAAGTATCAACGCTCGACAATTCGCTGTAAAGTTGAGATTCGAGGGACGATGCCCCGATACGATAAACTCTTTATAAACTCTTCCGTGTATAATTAGACGTATAATACATGGTCGTAAAAGTGTCTTGAACAAAACACACTTATTGTTAAAACATCATCTTAATTTTCTATCTTTCCTTGAATAAATATACGAATTTTATTATTCCGCAATACATCTCTTAATTTTCAAACTAATGTTTCGAAATTATTGCTATAAAATTCATTGCCGCAATGATTTTTATAACGATGTCAACTCTCTTTCTCTAGACAGGAACCATACGTTCATAGGCTCGGATTTTCCCTTCATGGAGACGGGGCCTCTATATTCCAAAAGAAATTGCGGGTCTTGATTTTCGGGCATACAGAGATATCTACAACAAATCGTATAAACATTTGTAAAAAGCTTAACGTAACATCTAAAAAAATAATATGCAAAAAGTATATTATTTCTAGGACTCAGACAGAAAATTCGAATATGTTGTATTTGATCTATTCCACAATAGTTTTTTTAAAGTAAAAAATATTAGCATTCAGTTCGAATATTTCGGATAATTCGAACTTAAATAATAATCAGTAATGTCAATTCATTATTTCCGAACTTTGAACAGTTCTGAAGTAAAGAACAGAAGTAAAACCATTAAAGAAAATTTTTAAGCGCAGTATGCATTGAAAATAGAATAGCAGTTTTCTACAATACTTTTTTTTCTATCTTTAATGTGTTAACAGTTTAGGTTTAAACTATTAGATTGGAGGCACATAGAAAAGCCTGAGTAGTAAGATATAAGCAGTAAGAAAATCAATGAGTAGATTTGTTATGGCTTACATGACTTATTAAATTTTCGAGTGCGACTGACTGATTCGCTTTCTAGTTGCTTAAGTTTTTCTACGTGCCTCTAATTTTATAATTTCAAACTTTTGGATCTGAAATGAATTTAAACAGTTCAAACATACCTTCAATTTAAATAATTCTATTTGATGTTTAAACTGTTCGATTTTCTAATGTTTCCGAGTACTATCACTTTCTGCACTCTTTACAAAATATTTGTTATATTTAAATAAATATTGACCCTTATACATACTCTATAAGAAAAATGACACAAGTCGAAAAGAGGAAGAGGCACTTCATGTTATGTACGGATTGTGTTCTAAATACAGCGACTTTCGATCAGGAGAAAGTGATACAAGAATGAATTAAAATAAAAAAAAACAAGAAAAAATAAAAACTGAAAAAATCAAAATAGGAGTAATTTTCAGATTAACAGAATTATTATCTACATTGCTTGTAAAGAACCTGAAACAAGCAATTTGTGATAAACTTTATATTAAATTACATATAATATTGTTGTAGACGATTAATTTATTTTTAAATACGCAGTTTTTTTTCCTCTCTTCCAAACAAGTTTATATTTTTTATTTGCGCCACTTTTTTTCAGGTGCGATATACGAAGTATAAGAAACCTGCATCAGTCTTTTCTAGCATAAATGTCGATTGTCTCAGTGAGGGTGCATCAAAGAAGCCTTCGAAATGTGCGTTTTATGTCTAATCGAGTTACCCCTGCCATATGTATATGTGCATGTATGTGTGCCGGGGCTCGTTTCTTCTCTTGATAATCATTACAACGTGAACGTTCGCGGTGACCGTTACGCGATATTTACGCCTGTTTGTTCACTAAAATTACACGCAACGTCAAATTCTCAACGCGGTTTTATAATTAAAGTCACTCAAAAATCATGGAGGTACTAATAGATTGTTATTTCGACAGACTGTTCTCAGAAATGGAACGCAGTTGCTTAGCCTCGCGATACAAACGTCGCGAGCTAGTAAATTATTTCACGGATGTGATAAACAGTTGTGCGGAAGGTAACAAGATTTATGATATCGACGTCTCGTACTATGCACATATTTACGCGCGAGAGTCGCGTAAGTGACAAATGGACCGCTGTCGGGAATCGATAATCATTAGTACGACAACGTCATTTTATCATTTTCGTGTGACCGACGGAAAATTCCTGAATCCACTTGTAGACGATACGCCGTCGCGGTTCTGGATATTAATGACGTAGTTTCATCCGCTAAATTCTTATCTGTCTCTGTACGCGACGCTAATACGGGGAATACCTGAAACACGCAAAGATATCGTTGCCCATTATGATCATACCGTTACATTAAACTGTGCCTAATCCTTTCTATTTGTCTTCTTGTTGTTTCGCCAATGCCGTTGCGGTAACGGTGAAAAATACCACGCGCCGCGAACGCAACGCATCGCCGCGAATTCCAGAATAATTTGCATCTTCGCGTCTCGCCCGCGTTCTACGCGCGGAGAAATTCCACTGCGACTTTTTACTCGCCATTTTACGACCGATGGGACTATGAATCACGTCCGGTTTGATGCTTCCAGCGGAAAATCTCGACAAGCAGGACGTGTGCGAGAGAATCGTTCTCTCGGCTCTGCGCTATCACAATATCACGATGATGGACAACGGATCGATCTGTCTGCTCGGCAAGTTCCACAACGTACTGTACGTAGCGGCAAAGCTCTGCTACGACTGGGATATCAGCGACAACGTGATCGTCAGCCGACTGCTGAACGACATATTCTATTGCGAGAAGACGTTCGAGCGACTGCTCGTCGGGGCGATCTTCGGCACGCGCGTGACGCATTTCCTGTCCGGCTGGAAGTGCGATTTCGACGATCGCGAGGAGAATATCCGGGCTCTGGTGTACTTCTTGGATCACGCGATTAGCGGCCGGCTGGAGTACCGTTGCGAGTCCTCGCCGATAAAGAGACGCTTCATCGACGTGCCCATGGAGTCGTACGGACAGGTTCTGCCTCTGAGGGTCGCCGTCCAACACGGCGCGCCGGACATCCTGTTGATCATGCTGCGCTACGGCGCGTCGATCGAGTCCGACAAACTGGCCCCGTCGCCGATGGAGATTATTTTGACGAAACTCAACGAGTACGAGGCGCAGCCCGGCCAGGAGGAAATCGTTTACCCGGAACATTTGCTCACGTGCCTCAGGCTGCTACTGCGAACCGTGACCGCCGCCTGTGTCAGAACTCCCGATCACGTCGCCGCTCGCAGCGGTATCTTCAGCGTGTCGTTGCACGAGCGATATCCCGAGCTGGCGAACCGGAATCTGATACCACCGGAACGTAGCGGAATTCGTCCGGCGGAACTCAGGCATCTGTGCCGTTGCCGAATCCGCGAGACCCTCCACAGCAATTGGGCACTGCCTCACGGGATCAAGAAACTGCAGATTCCAGAATCCCTGAGAAACTATCTGGATCTGTTGCAAGACTGACGGAAAATCTTATTCGTGATCGTGGGATGATTAGCAGACCGTTTTTCTTTTGTTTCCAGCATCTCGGAATATTTTATCATACAATCGTACGTAATTTCTCCGAATTTCACTGTGATTCGATAAAATCTGTGCTTTCTGCCGATTCGATTCTGCTGAATTCAACAAATGCGCATCGAAGTTACCGTGTAAGTTTGAATCTTGATTTAGAGTTCGGCGAAGCGTAGAGAGAGTGAAGCGAAACTATGACGAAGACTTTGATAGATACGAATCCTATATATATTTATGTAAATGTATGTCAGACCTCACGCGGAATTTTTGATCTACGAGAGCGAAATCGCGCGAGACGCTTAAGTAGGTCTAAGGTCTAAGGTTTGAGAAAAAGTCAAGTTCACGGAAGGTCGAGTGACAGCGTCTTAGAATGGCGTTATGCTAATTGAATCTTGGGAATTAGAGAAATACTTTGTGAAGGTTACTCGCACTCTCGTGATGCGAGTACCAGAAACATTCGAGAATAACGGAAAGTATGTCGTGAGACAATGTAATGTGTAAGCGGTTCGGGAAACCGAAGTTGCGATCCGTTAGCAACTTTCTTCAGTTTCTGAGTGGCACCGAATGAAAAAGAGAGTACGGCAAAAGCAATCCTAAATATAAATTATAAAATATAGTTACAAAAGTAGAAGTAATTAAATTTTTAATTTATTTTATCACATAAAGTAATTTATATAAAGTACCTCGCTCAAAAAAGGAGTGTTTTAATTTTAATGTATTAAAATGTTTGATTTTTGTTTACGTTTTCTAACTACTTAAAAATATTTCAATTTTCAAATGGTATTTAAATTTCAGACACTAAAACGTTTACAGCTATTAACATTTTCAGTTTTAAACGTTTTAGTACTTTAAATCTGAACCCACTTGAAACTGAAATATTTTTAAGGATTCAGAAAATAAAACAGAAACATTTCAATATTTTAAAATTAAACCCTTCTTTTTGAGTACTGAGATGAGGTTCGCTTAATTAATTTTATTTATTAAAAGCAATGTATCTCCATAAATAGAATTTTAAAAAAATAAAATAAATTTAGTGAGCTTATTTAACCCAAATATGTTGGTGATAATATTCAAAACGTTATTTACCTGTAAGCATCTTCCGAAACATTGATTTTTCCTGGTTGACCGGTGGTCTCCGTCCGACTGGTAAGATTTACAGTATTTCCGAATAAACAGTAACGAGGCATACGATGACCAATTACACCAGTAACAACTTCTCCACTATGTATTCCAATTGTAATTTTCTGTAAATGATAATCACAGTATAGTACCATGTTATAATCTTAAGAAGTTTAATTGCTCATCTTTAGTAATATTGGCGTAAAAAATATCTTGCAAAGTGATTATATCCTTTTTGTTCAATGTGTCGCGTGTTTGCAACACTAAAGACTAAAAACTTTTAATTTATTAAAGTTGTACCAATTTTACTTTTAAAATTGAATCGCGAATTCCATGAACTATTTTGTGATCTGTTGTAAAATATTTAAGTAACGTGAGAATTGCATTAAACACGAAGAAAGAAGTTGGCTCTCTTTGCAAAAAGATACAAAAATAGTGAGACGTGCCATCTGTCCCTCGGGAAATTGCAAACTGTTCGTGCGCACGATATATATATATATATATATATATATATATATATATATATATATATATACATCTAACTGTATAAAGATACGAAGAAGATTTCAACTTTCTACAAAAGTCGACAGTCGGACTGTCTCGATAAACTCCTTTAACGGCAACTCTTTCGACTCGTGGCCGCTACAACGTGTAACGTTTAACATCCAATCTTAAATTGACTTATACTGTCAACTCCTCTCAGATCAAAGAGCTTTGCTACATAGTCATGTAACAAAGTCATAGCCAGCGGAGTGCAGACAGCTTGTACATACCACGGGCTCCCCATCGATCTGCACTTCATCCGCCGCGAGATCCATCATGTCCAATGCTAGACGAGCGATGCATCGTGCATGACAACGACAGGGTTCCGGCAATCCACTCACCGCCATATATTTATCACCGACGGTCTCCACCTAGATCGACCGAAAGCGGAATTAATGGAAACTTGAGACAGATCCGGGAGTGTTATCGATACAGTGTAAACGATATTTGCGAGAGATTACAATTCCAATACATTTCCCCTCATCAAAGCATTTTATTGCAAAAAATCACAAACGGAAAAATAACATTTATATATGTAGAGAATATATGATAATTTATCATATTGTATCCAGCAATCAAATTCTCAAGACACACAATCGCAAAAATTAAGTTAATTGTTGACGTTATCTCGTAAACGTTGTTACCTTATAAACGTTGGGATTTTTTTTCGGGTCAGTCAACACGTCGAAAGCCGTGTACAGCTCGTTGAGCATATTAACGATTTTCATAGCGCCGTTGGAGTCTGTGTGAGCGGCGCAATAAGCGCCGAAGCCGACAATCCCGGAGAACAGAAGAGTAACGCAATCATATTTTTTCGCTGGCACCGGTCGTGAATGCCTGAGCTCGCTCGCCACCGAAATAGGAAGTACCGAGTAAAGCAACCTGCAGTGAATACAGATGATCTTTTATTCAACATCGCGAACTTCCGTCGCGCGCGCTAGTTTTGCCTAATCGGATTAACATTCGCGAACAGTTCTCGGCGAAATTTCCGCGAGTCGACGGCAGAAATTAAATTTGGATATAGTTTCGACGGGAGGGAAAGAGAGAGGATCTCAGTTACAGGAAATCTCAGAAAACGCTTTTCCTTGAGCGCAAACGGAAGCCCTCCATTTTGCGATATCGCATCCCGTAGTATAAATCCATTTCCGTTAATTTTTATTACAGGGGTTCCTGAAGCGGCAACGTCTGCGAGGAAGAGTCGCAGATCTCGCGTAATTTAGTTACTGGTAAACGACCAACAACTCCGGCGGCAAGGATTCGTCGGATAATCAGGAAATGCCATGGGCGGAGATTCCCTACCTGTCGGTCTTCTGCTTCTCGCCATCGAGCTCGCGATATGTCTGTTGCAGCTTATCGGTGAGCAATTCCAAGTTGCGCGTCAGTTTGTAATCCGCCTCAAATTGCTCAGACATCAGGACCAGATCTCGAGTGGCGTCGTGCAGGGGGACGTCGCTCAAGTACAGACCCCGCCTGGAGCCGAAAGAATAACACGGAGATATCGCGAAGACGTCTGTCGCGCGCGCGCGGTAACGAGAATCCCATCCCTTTCGCAGGATCAAAAGTAGAACGTCACGTAGAAAACTTTCAGTAATGTCAACACGGAACTTTAACCAATTACTCTTTTAACGCGGGCGGACAAAAGATTCCGAAGTTGACCGGGAGAAATAAAATTATTGCTGGAAGACGCGACTTCCCTTTCCGCGAAGTACGGAAGAACAAGTTTAACAAGTCTCGCAGCGACGAGGTTGGGCAGAAGTTTATGCTAATACAAGCTACGTACTTTTCAATCCCGTTATATACCGATTTATTGCGCAACAAAAACAGCGATTAATAGATTTATGGGAAGATTAAATGGACCTTACCTTGTTAAATCGTCCAGATTCATAACGCTTGGATAACATAGAAAGATAACCATGTCGGTCTCGCGTATGTACAGCATTTGACCCTGGAACAGCAAACAAGTTATTAAATAGTAAAGAATTCCCTAACAACTCTCTATCTTTCATCTTTTACTTGATGATTTATGTTTATAGACTACTGACCTTTAAACGTAAATATGAATACTCCTCCGTGGCATCGACACGCATAACTCCCTTTTTCGTTCTTAACACGTACACTGTATTAATATGAGATAATATGTTCTCAAATGTTAATTCCAAATGCGGCCTGACCTATGAAGATCCCAAATGACAGTTTAATTAACCCAATTACATGTAATAGTTTATCAAATTGATTTATGCATATCAAAGTATATTGGACACTGCGGTTGTTTTAAACAAAATTGCGTGATGCAATATTCGCAGTAATGGCACACTCAATGTGTCTATGTGTTAAAAAATGCGAGAATATAATGGTGAGCTAATTGACATCATTACATTTGGTACGCATGAACAATAACGCAAATTACGTTAAATGGGTGGCTCGGACAACACATTCAGTCACAATAAGCTGCATTTGATATACATTCACGTGCTTATATATATGTAATAGCAGGCGTAATGCATTGTGCACTAATGCAATTCCTTTGACAGAGAACAATTAGGAAGGTTCATCGAAAATTAGCGATCGATATCAGCAATACTTCGCACAGTGTGAATTAAATGCCGGAACGATATTATCGAATAAAAATTCTTTTATTAATAATTCGTAAATTTTTAAACCGTGACAATCGATAGCACGACGAAAATAACATGTCTTCTGATTAGTCTACGAAATAATCTATAAAATGCAAGGCATTCAAATAAAACAAAAATACGTACGAGACACATCAAAGTACAAAAATTATGAATGTGCGATGAAGCAGACAAGAGGCGAAAAATGTATAGACCAGTAATGAACGTATTGTTTGATGCTCATCAACTCACAGTTAAGAGAATGTCGCTTAGTTTGCAATGACCGCTGGAAACGCGCGGTATAACGCGTATTATGGTACATCCGGTTTGAACTATTGTGAGGTCCCGATTAAACATTAGATGAAATGGAAAAACTCGACAAAACGTGGTTGGGCTGACCTTTGGCTCTACGACAATTCGTTAGATATTTATCATTTCTTTTTCAGTGTGAGATAACATCTCTGCAGTATCTTTTTTTTTTTTTACATTACTCTTGTGATTTTATTTGCTTTTTCATGCCAATGTTTTTTTATTTTATTTTATTTTTTTTTATTGGAAACGACAAACAGTAATATACTCACCCACAGATAATGTTTCCAATTCAGCGATCATAGGGTTTGATACGACTCCTGGCCCTGATGTGTCAGTTATGAGGAATTGCACATGATCGCATTCGCTTTTGGTTTTCACTATCTGCATGTCAACATCCGTGCCGTGCAGTTTTTTCGCAACAGTCTATCGAAGAGATAAATTGATATTTCTTCGTTCCTTCCGTCGATTAATCGTTCCCGTTAAAATATTTCCGTAAAATTAAATTTATCACTGCACTCTCTCCTTATCTCTCTCTCTCTCTCTCTCTCTCTCTCTCTCTCTCTCTCTCTCTCTCTCTCACCGGAGGCGAATTTTTATAGCGTTGAATATATTTTCCGAAAATATTCAAAGATAATTAAATTTTATTCCGCGACTTCTCTCGATTTCTCGAGGTCTGCATAACGAATTGCATTTTTATCAGAGAGCAGTAATAGAATACCTTAACAATTCCAATAACGATGTGTTCCAAACCAGGTCGGTCCGAATAATAATGCAAAATAAGCGCGCCATCCTCGGGTCTCTCTGTACATCTAAATGACGGTGCCCTCATGCCCGGATATAACGTGCCCAAATGATCGTGAAGCGCGTCCAAATTCTGTAACCATGATGCCGAGGTATATATGTATCAGGTAATATATGTATCGGATAACGTGCGCATATGCTTTCAATATTGAATATGAATTTTAATCTGTATATCTCTGATGAAAATATTTCCGTACATAACATTTAATACAATATAAGTATATTGGAACAGATTTTCAGTTTTTATTAAGTGTAAAGCAATAAATATTCCGTGTATTGCACAGTATATTACAGTATGAACGAAAAATAATTAAAGAGAAGGTAATGTAAAACGTGGTTGTGTAACAACTGATATTAATGTTGAAACATTTTTATGCGACATGATATTTCTCAGTATTGTATTGCAAAGTATAAATGAAATAATGTGAATAAAATTTTGCAGTCAGCAGAAAAATCACATATGTTAAATTTAATTGCGCTGTTCTCTACATGGAATGAATAATTGCGAGAAATTGAATGTTCTTCTAAAATTCAGAGTGTTACTGTACAGCAATTTTTCTCTTGTTAATTTTCGTTAAAAAATAATCGAAATGTCTACATTTTCTTAGGAGATCATTAATACCATGCTAATTCATTAATCACTGCTATATGAATTTAATTACTTATTTATTGGTACACTTCTCTCGAAAATACAAAATTATATGGAGATAATTTTACTGATAAAGCTTTCTAATTTATTCACATATATTTATCCACAGATATATACTCTGTTCTATCACTGGCTTAGCAAACGATTTAGAGATAAATTACGGTAACGACACACGCACCAGATGCGGAAAACATACGATCTAACGATTATCAAAGTTGTCCCTAATGCTGTTCTGAGACAAGAGTAAACGAGTTAATTATAAGACATACAGATTTTCTACCTTTCGTATCGGTAAACCAGTATGACCGAGCGCACTAGACTTCTCTTCATATAAGAGAAATCTGTAATTAATGTATGGACGATCTTCCAGATTTACCTGCAAAAAATCTCTAGGTGTTGCTCCAAGAACCTGAAGAATCTTGTCATAACCGGAATCTTGACAGAACTCGAAGAACATTCGACCAAATAATTCAAGTATTTCGTTGGCAGGAATATCTAGAGCACAAGATGTCCAGTAAAGTTCTCTTATCTGTTACCAGCAAGTTCGCGCGACGGCCTTATCTCGCATTGTTTCGCATACGTACTAAGCTTATTGACAGCGGCGGATATCAGATTATACGTAATTTCGTCTTCGTAGATCTGCCGCACCAGAAATTGTCCTTCCATACTAACCGCTGCATCTTTTCTAAATCATCAATATAACTGTGAGAATCCGAATAAGAAAATATATTTAATAATTTCTAAAATAACACATAATTTATGTTTATAAAATTCAAAAGTTATAACTTATTATTGTATTTCTAGATTAATCATTTTGTAAAATTTATTTTAAAAGTTGTATAATTACATTTAATTTTGTCAACTTTAAATTCTAAATATATTTACATGTGTTTAATACCTGTACAGAAATTTTTAAAGTTTGACAATTTTTTAAGTATTTTACGCGATCTTGCTGTCATTTAATTTACGTGGCACGTGTTTAAAGTGGTTTAGTTCTTTGAAATGGATATCAGGCGTCACTTGAAGCTTACCTCAGCATCTTTTGAGAGCTTCTGAAACAGCTTTACCAATATTCATATCACGGAACAACTTACGATATCTTCTAAGAGTTCTTCAGAAGAGAGGTTACTTATAAGAAAGTTTTAATGATTAGCTACAATAAAGCATTTATATTTAAAAAAAGTTGTAATTAACATAATATTAAAAAGTAAATAATAATAAAACTTAATATAGAAGATGAAGAATAAATAATAATGAATATTATTAATCTTCATAAAGGTAAAAAATAATCTTCATCTCATCTTTATATTTTCTCGTTTTAATAAATGCAAGTTAGTATCCTAATTAAAGTCCAAGTTCTTTTTATAAATAACTTTATTGAAGTTTATGTTTTAATTAGAGTTCAATCTTGTTTTTAAGTAGGCATTATTGAAGTTTATATCTTAAAGCGTGTCAAGTGCTATATATTTCTTCCTAACTGCGTTATAATGTTGCTATAAAACCAGATGATATACCTAACATTATTTTGCAACCCAATTTTGCCGGTAATATTACAAACTTTATTTAGGGCGGATAAATTGACTCTCATAGGTCATTTTAAACCTTGCTTACATTTTGCTCATAAAATAAAATAACCTGCATTTTGAGGCAATAATTGAGAATATGTTCATAACGAAAGTTTAAAATACGTAATCAATGCAACAAATTTGTAACGTATTATTAGCGCGATAATTAATGAAAAAATTAATTTGTTTTTAAATTCAGTTACATTTTCGAGAAAGTTTAGAATTTTTTGTCACTTTTTTGTCACTCTAGCCTTGTTTTACGTTTAATGAACGATAAATATAGAACGACAAAAAAGCGCGCTAACACCTTTATAATTGCGTTCTGAATATGGCCATTCAATTTTCAATAAAATAAAATAGGATATAGTTGAAAATTAAAAAAATGTGGAATTTTAAAACCTTTTACCGATAAAGTATAAATATATATACACGAGTAAAGAAAAGCGCTAAGAAAATCATAATTCTTAATATTAGCACGTTGAGAGAAAAAAATTCCTAAATTTTAATAAATATTTATTCGAATAGTACTAGAAAAATATTTACTTACGGTACATAAATATTTTCTATAAGAGAAAATGATACTTAAATTAGTGGTTCTTGTACTAAATAATTATATATTTACATTTAATAAATATTTATTAACATTAGTCATTTTTCCTTCAGTATAGACAGCGAGAAATAATTCGCACGTGACATAACAAATTTGATAAGTATATATGAATATAATATAACATGTAATATGATACCGTATACATATCCGCATACAGATTGCAATAAAATAATATTCCATTCAATGTACAAACTATCCCGTCTACAACCGACCTATGTCAACACTTGATTGCCCGTCCGACGGTAGCCGAGCGGAAGGCTGTAGTGATTACGCGAGGGTTTGCGCAGGTATATGAGTAAAAAAACTATTCAAGAGGAAAGTATGAAAGACAACGGAGACAAGCTATCTATTTTTTACCTACTTTATCGTTTCCCACGTCTCGTTGCCGAAGGTCTTCACGACCAGAAGCTCGAGGGCGTAATTCACAAAACCGTACTGTACAAACAAGATGAGAAATGACAATTGTAATTGAATTCGGAGATAAACGTTCGCCTTTAAACGTCGCGCAGGTGCTGACGGACTAACGTTATCTCCGATATGCGATCGGTACGAAATCTTCAGCGCGGCTCATCACCGTTCGCTCCGAGTTGCGATCGGTAGCGGGACCATCCGTCAGCACCCGTCGACGTCACGAGTCTCGTCATCGAATCATCCAAGCCCTGCGGAAGCACGGACGTACCATGCTGCTGCTCCTGACAGTCGAACTGGAGACAGAGAATCGGCTGATCTCACTTCTCACGCGTCACTCCATTCCGATTCACTCCATTCCGATTGCCGATCTCTCCGTTATCGGCGTGTTTACCTCGTGCACACGAGTCGCGTACTGGATAGACGGCCCGTTTCGTTCGCCGGCACACGATGGGGTATCGATTTTTCGGTCGTCGCGGCTGCGCCACCTAGACATCACCCAGTTATGCTCCTCTTGCACGAGCCGCCCTCGAGCGTGAGCTGCACACTACCCTTCAGCTCACCCCAATCCGCTTTGCCACGGCGAAGCGGAGCCGGCGGCGCTATAACTTTGCGAATGAATACTTATAAGACCTTCGTGAGATTAGCGAACGGAACCGACTTCTGTCAGGGCTCGACTTAGCTCGCGTACCGTAATTTCTCTTTCGTGCGGTCGTACATATATATATAAGAACGATTATTTATTTCTACCGCATCTAAATTTTTCGGCCGATTCGACAAGAAAATAAGTGCAGACGTTTCTTACGCGAGCTAAGTTGATGATGTAATGAAATGCAACCTCTCCGGTGCCATGAATGTCGGGGAACGTCGTTTAGGAAGTTTCAAACTGCAGCATAAGGTGTTCTTACGCGCGTGTCCTCCTCTCTCTCTCGTAGTAACGAGCCATTTCTTCAAGTCAATTTCTTTTTCCACCATCGTAAAGATCGACGTAAAATTTATGTGCTTCATTTAATGGGATTTTTCTGATAAAGAGTATTTCAAGATAAATACAAGTGAAGCATTCAGCTTATTATTTAATTTAACTACATTGTACATATAACAATTGCAAGCGATTGACTTTAGAATGGACTGAGCGTTTTAGTTTAAAGTGTTTAAATAACGGATAATGACATAATAACAAGCTGAAATTTATTCCATCGTGCAAGCCTTGCGAGCGAATAATTTCAATGATAGAATTATGAGTCCCCACTTTGGCTGTGCCATGTTTCAATATGCATTGTTGTAGTACAAATATTCTATCTTTGGAAAATCTATTTAATGCGACCAATGAATATAATTACGGCGATATGAATTACGTCTCGTCAATTAAATCTGCTTTAAATTGGACATGTGGATCGCGCGTAATTCCACTTTGATGCCATTAATATACATTATGAACAACACTAACAGAAAAATTCGTTGCAAAACGTTTATCGGTGGAAATGAATTGCAGCGCACGTCGTTAAGCTAGTTGAAATAATAAAAGTGAGGTAAAAGCCGTGTTATCTCAGAAAAGCAGTTAAATTACAATAATTAGAATGAGGGTAACGGGGCGCACATCGACGTACTTAAATATTAAACGATCTAGCATGTTCTTTTGCTCTTTTAAAAACAAAGGTATACATTGTTTTGTGCGAACCTTGTGATTTGCAATTGCAAGTAATAACTATCGCCAATAATAACTTGTATCGAGTTATGTTCCTGAACTTTGGTAAATATTGAATGATCAGAAAAATCTCTCCAAGTTCGAGATGGTGAAAATTTAAATGTTCGCAATATAGAAGATTGAAAAAAGGTCTTATCCACCTCGTAAAAGTACTTTAAGAATTGAACGAACTCCATGCTATAAAGTTTTCCAGCCTGGCAAATCCTTGAGGCGGAAATTTTCCGTAGGAATTGCACGTAGGAATGGTGTCTTCGGCGTTAACTATTCAAAGTGACCCCATTTCATTCATCGCTATGCTGAGTAATGCTATAAAACACGTATGGAAGCAGGGCGTAATGTGACAATTTAAAAACGCTTAGTCACTACAATATTGCACGGTGCTTCTGGCAGATGGAAAGATAAAGACGAAAAAAAGACGGGCGAGTTAACTTTAATCTTAAACATAACATCGATAATATTATTTCTGCGAGCGCGGGAATGTCAGCATAGTCATTGACTTGTGAAACGTGAATTAATAAAGTGTGGATCTCGCGGCTGTTGGTTGGTAGAAAGAAAACCGAGCTGTCAGATGAAATTCCTTCTATCTTGTAGTTTTATATTAATATAAATGGCATGGGAACTCGGCTATTTGAATAGCGATTGTCTATTATTTCATTATCGCCGCCAGCAAAGGAACGGGCAATGTTATACCTATTTCCGTATCTATCGTCGCACTTGGCGGAATGCTTTTATCGCCACGACGTACGTGGTATTCCCAAGGGAGTTACAGCGACCTCGTTCCCATTGTGTAAAACGAAAATGGTTCCACCTCCCTCTCTTTAGTACTCAATTTTCCAGAAATACGATGAAAACATCGTTCGTCTTCGTTCTTATTGATCCGCTACCAATCGTATCATTCTGGCGTGTAGACGCGTAATATACGAGCTCGCGAAGAAGTAAAAGTAAAAATTTCTGACCGATGAATACGCCGCGATAAAGTCCAATCGATAAAAGAGCGGAGTTGTGCACAGGGGTTATAAAATAAAAAAAAAAAAGAGAAACATTCGAACGACACGACGCTTTTATCGAGTCCGCGTTGAAATTAACAATGACCGGTTTAAAAAATGTAAGAGCAATGCGCGATCTATAAGTGGATGGAGATACATGGCTTTCAATTTCATGAATTGCGTCGCTTCCAGAGAACCAATCGCATCGACCGTCAAATGAAACGCACGGCTATCGGCCATCAAGATTAAATGGTTTGGAGTGATTCACGGGTGATAGGAGAACCTGTGGGTGCCGGAGAATTGATTCGCGGAAACGTTTAACGCTCTTAGAATAAAGGTGTCATACATTTTGAATACATGTAAAGAGTGTTGTGAGCTATACCGATCACAATAAAGTCCCATCAGACAACATTAGCCTATTTATTAATCTAATTTGTAATATTTGTTTTTAAACAAATTTAGAAAACTTGCATTAGCAATGCTGTTAGGCGTAAAAACTTATTATTTAGGGAAGAGTTGCCGAATGCGTATCTTGCATCATCTGCAATGCACTTAGGTTATTTTTCATTATATTTCCCATTCCGTATATTGATTTATACGCAAATAAACCTTGGTAATTGTAGCTTAATATTTCAAATATCTGTCACTAAAATGTTTAACCTTTCATCAATAACAATTTATTAAGAGCTTTCTTGCATTATGTTACAACTGGTTTTACCTTTGGTCTTCTGAACTGTATCATCTTTGAAAGTATCAAATTTATGGATTAAAATAATTAAAAGCATAAAGAATTATTAAGTAATACTTATTTCATTTATATATATATATATATATATATATATATATATATATAATTTTCTAAAAAAAGTCATATACATATAAAAATAAATAAATAAATAATAATAATGAAAAAATAAGTTTGTTGAAGTAAAGCTGATTTATATTTATTTTTGTAATTAATACATTTTTATTTATATCAATTATTGCTTTTACCATAATCATCCATTAACACCATTTATAATAAAAGTAATGATACGATTAAGAAAACTTGATAAAGTTTTATAAAAACATCAATTTAATCTTTATAATAATTTCAAATATGTGTATGCAATGAATGTAATCTTCTACAATAAACCTTCTATGAAAATATAAAACTTTACTATAAAAATTGCATAGTTACGTTATCAACAACTTAAATTAATAAAAAATTAACGTTAATTGTATCTAATTTTTTAAAGTACTGTTAGCATTCATAAAACAAGATGTAATCTGTTAAATTTTTGTCGGTATTTCTCATTTAATTCATATTTTTATCATTAAATGCTGCTTATTTTAAGTAAAATTATAAAATATGAGACACGATTTAGACGATACTTATTTAGTAACTTTCCTCTAAATTGCACAAAATAAAATTGTTAAATAACAAGTAAAAGATAAGCTCGTTATACGCAAAGCAATAAATGAAGAGATAAACAACAAAATAGCGTGCAAAAGAAGATGTTAAATTTATATAAAATATTTTATTCTTAATTAAATTAATTGATTATACATGTTTTGACTGTACTTAGTTTTCCTCAATGTTTTAGAATCAATCAATTTGCATTATATGAACGTTTTACAATATGCACGATTAGCGGTTTAGCATATGTAGAGAAACGATTGGAGGATTTACTAGTTTACATTGAAAAAAAATTGTTAAAACGTAAAATATATTTATTATTAAAGTATTAATTTAGTCCGATGTGATTAATTAAACATTGGATTGATTCAACAGTCATTTAGATGGTGGTGCAAATAAGGTATAAGTCTATTAATATCAACCATTTATATTTTTTATACAAAAGGTAATTAAACCAACTTAATATTTAGCTGCACGTATCAGACTAAATATTTTAGTTTTTCAACAAATTTTTTTTCTCAGAAAGAAAGAAATTACTTCATGCATTCCGCAATTTATGAGTAAATATAAACTTTATAACATGCACGAAACTATACAATAATTTATAAATTAAAATATAAATCCTTGTTCTAATTAGAACAAGAACAAATAAAAGGTCATGTCAAATTTCTCGCATTGTTACAAACTTTAATTACAAACTGTATTTTCCGTCTCTAGAATTTGAGTCTGGTTGTTCCAGCGATATTTTTCAATGGAATTACTATCTTTGTGCATGTGGATTTTTGTGTATGTAAAGTGTGCGCAAATCAATTTCATGGTATGAAACATTCTATAATTAAAATAGAAAGTGAAATTTAAAGAAAGTCAAAATGAATATTTGAGAGTAAACTTACGGTATTGTAGTGAAACTGTGTCAATTTGATTGTCCAGGTCTCTTATTTGATTGTAATAAAACTAGGTAGAAATTCGTCGAATATGATTCAAGTGTTTTATAATTGTCAAAATTTGTTAATCTCATATTTTTAGTTTGTAAAAATACATACACTGTCAAATGTTAAAAGATCAAATTTATACTAATTCTCTAAATTAAGTAATATTTTGTTATTTTTCAGTTCTATGTAATATGTTGAAATTTATTAGTTTACATTTGAATCAAGAAATGGCCAACAACGGTCAAATTAGATTTTCGTGCTCAAATAAGAATTTCCTTTGTAATTTTATATACATTTTTTAGTTTTCCAAACTGCGTGCTGCATATTCATCAGTCGTAAAACATCTCTTAAATTTATAAAATTCCTCCTCTCATCACGAAAAACTGTAAAGAATTGGAAATAAAAAATATTACTTTAGCTAGCTTTTATTATTTTAACACAAAACGTGTGGTTAAAAAAAAACATCAAATCAAACTATTTATTTGAATTGTTTACTATCAAAGCAATGTTTGTACTAGCGTATGCACTTATAGTAAATAAAGTAAACTCAATTTGAGTAAAATTTAATATATTTCTTGAGTTAAATCTTGTTTAACTCCATTATTTTAATTAAATTAACGACATGAGAGCAATGATGATATAGGAATAACTAAAGAATAATTCAATTAAGTTTAGTACAATTTGACATTACGAGTTTAACAGTGTATAATAATCTAGACATAACAAACAGTATTTCTACACGATCGGTGTTAATAAATAATTTCGTCGTGCAAGATAAAGAAAAAATGTGCAAATCGATAATTAATCTTTTATTACGAATTTCAACTCTTTAAATCAAAATAGTAATAAGTAGTAATAAAATGATATCGATTATCAATGTTAGTGTGTACTTATAAATTATTAGTATGTCAACAATAAGGAAATAACACTGGAGCAGTTTGAATAATTAATTAACTGTCCACGCTAGTGGTATAAATCGCGCTGAAATAGGCTCTCATGACACTGAAGGTAACACTTGATATTTCGCTACCAACTACTCATTCAGACACCTCGTAAATTTATCTACCGCCCTCTTAAGTGCACGTTATATAAATAAACACGACTACTGGACACCCGATCTTATTATCCCTCGCGATAGCCCTTTGAAATAATACTTCATTGCCTTCACGGTTCGCTTGGTGAATAAGCCTACTGAAAAATTAATGGTAAAACATAAATGAAAACGATATTTCCATAATGGCATCTAGTTTATCGCGCATTTCTGCGGCGGAAATGCATAATCATTTTTCATATACAAAATACATAAATCCTATAAATATTACATGTGCAATAATTTTCCTGCACATATGCTATGTATTAAGGAATATTTATTAACTATAAATTTATATTAAAACCATATTTGTGTAGAGAAATTTTTATTAAAATAAGTAAAAATTTATTTTAATAATTGATTAATTTAAAATTTTTTTATTAGAATAAATTAAAATTTATTCTAATAAAAATGAATCTGTACAACAATGCTGACGAGTGTTGACACACTCTTGCAACGTTGTACGTGTAATTTATGTAGAAAAATTTTTATTGAAATAAAATTTAATTTTTTATTAAAATAAATTCTAATTTATTCTAATAAAAATTTCTCTACACTGAGAAAAAAAATTGGTTAAAAAACTAAAATATTTAGTCCGATACGCACAACTAAAAATTGGGTTGATTCAACAATTATTTAGTTGCACGAAAAAAGATGTCGTTTATTTATATTAATCATTCCAATTTTTTAACTAAGAATTAATTAAATCAACTCAATATTTAGTCGTGCGTATCGGACTAAATATTTTAGTTTTTCAACCAATTTTTTTTCTCAGTGTACGCAAATTACACGTACAACTTTGCAAGAGTCCATCGGCGCTCGTCAGCTCGTTGATTCAAAAAGTATTTCAATTCGAAAACAAACTTTCAGATTTCCAGATATATATCTACAAACACACAATTAATCTATCATTATCACTTTCAGACGCTCTCTCATATCCGAAAGCAGTTAATCAATGACTTTCACGTAGATCCTTCGGCCGACCTCGACGATGATAAATAGCGCTCCAGGCTTAATTAAAAATACCGTCACGTGTCGAATATCGATGACCAGGGTCTTCCCTCTTCTCCGAGGGAGATCGAGAAATGCGTGTACCAGCCGGAGCTTGTGATAATGGTGGCCATAACATAGGGATAACTGACGTCACCGGATGCCTCCCGATGACCTGCATTATCGATTTTATATCGCCGACATCCTGGTGGAGGTCGACGGTGGCAGATTCCACCCTGTCCCTTGTCGATTTTTATAATGAAACGGCACTTGGAGCGGTGATGCTCGCAGGGTGGCATCCCCGCGCGCAACCATCAATTTCCCTCTTTTCCTTGATCTTGCAGGAGGGCGAAGATTAATGTCGACTTATACGGTTTTTGCGCTTGTGAATCGCACGATTTGGCCAGCGTATATACGAAAAGAGTACCCATTAAGATCATTCCAATTAAAGTGGGATCCCTCGCGCGACGTGCGCAAGACCGAAGCCGAAAGTACAAGTAGATCGATCGAAGGCGGTCTTGAAATTTCGATAAGTGACCTCGTTTCTATCCTGCAAAACTAGAATTTCGAGAGAGAAAGAGAGAGAGGAGGTCCATTCGTATCTATATGTACCTCGCGTACCCATACGACGTAAGTGCAGCTTCCTTTAGTTGCAGTACCTGACTAAGATAAATAAAACCATCGAAAGCTAAAGCTCCCTATTTCTCGATATTTGCCATTGCTTCTGTATGTTTAATCAATGCATTTCGTTCAATTCAAATTCCGGTCTGAAGAAAATATTTCTGCGAGTGGCGCGAAATGAGAATACGCTTTTGCACAGTTTTGGTAAACAGATCGACATTTGAAAAGCAGCAAATGTAATTTGCAAAGAAAATATTGCCCGCGTGTAGCAAAACGTATGCTGTTTTTTTTACAGCTTCTAATGCAATAATAAACTAAAGTGTTCACAGTTAACTAATCTAATAAAATACATGACGGGATTTCATTTATGTGTGCAATATAAGTTTGCCGCGACAGTAATCTAAAGAAAGAACATGAAAGATACGTGTTCTACACGTTGATTCATGTCGCTAGGAATAAGCGTGTGTGCACGTGTGTGTGTGCGAAAAACAATTCTAGAAAATAGTATATCATGCCTTGAGGAAAGCCATCAGATGCACGCGCGTCGTGCCAAGTTGGAAAAGAAGAAATAAAGGGGAGTGAGAATCGCTTCGTTTCTCTCCCATCAAGCTACAAAATCTCCGAAAATGCGTACAATGAAGGACCTGTAATGGCTTCAACGTGTGAAATATGTAAATGCGCACTCTAATAAAGATATAAATGCGAGTATCAACAATATCTCACTTTTGTCGTATGGAAATTCTGCAAAATAAAAAAGTGATAAGAATAAGTAATATGTAATAATTTTATATAATCTAATATAATTAAAGTTGTAACGACAATTTCCTGGAATATAATTTAATTTAAATAAAAATTACAATTTTGAAGCTGATATAAATTGAAGATAAGAGAAAAATAAAAGAGGACTGATGAGGTGAGCTAGTGTTCGCAAAATGCAAATTTTAGAAATATAAATTTATAACGAGGTCATGTGTTTCGACCTGAAATGTGATCATCCTTGCGCTGATAAAAATGAATAATAACACGAAAAATGAAGATAGATTAAGGGCCGCCGCACACACTTTGCATAATTGTAACCGTAACACGTACCGTAAGAATTTGTTGATCACAGTCGAGAATCGTCGAAACTGTAAGGTCATCCTCGACTGTGATTGGCAAATTCTTACGGTACGTGTTACGGTTACGCTTGTGCAAAGTGTGCGGCGATCCTAAATCTATGAAATACGCACACAAAATTTCAAGTTATCGCACGCGTAGCAATAATTTCGTCACATTGTTGTTCACATATGATAAAAAAGGGTTATATATGTATAAAATACGACGGATAATAAATAAGAGCGGAAAATCCACTCTTAAAAAAGCCGTGTAAGTGATTTTATTGTTGACAGTTTTCTGCGATGCTGATTTATTCTTTCACTTGGTTAGAGTAGTCAGTGCGATTTAATTTTGATTGCTGTCAAATAATACAGTTTAAAAAAAGAAATTACTAGCAATTATAAATTCGTGCCAAAATCGTGCGAAGATTTCTATAATTACTAACATTTTAAACATTCGTGTATAATTGTGTATAATTTAATAAAATTTTATTTTTACTTGTAACAGATCCATTAGAAATTAATATTTAGCGAATGAGAATAATTGATGCCTCATGCGCGTCATACGTGAAACAGAACACACCCCTTATTTAATCTTTAATGTTATTGATTGATAGTTGCTTGGCGACGTTTTCCGGCGTGCCGAAAAATGTATATGTATAGATATGCGTAGTCGAATTAGCGTATCGACTAGTGCTATAGTAATACTAGTCGATACGCCAATTATACGTGTAAAACGAGAACATGGATGAGATCCATTCATATTCCTCTTTTCTTTTGTTTCATAATTACAATGTTATTCTGCTTTTTTATAAAAATAATTTACAAATGTAAAAAAAGACCAAAAAATATAAAATGTGTAAAATAATAATATTAATTATATACATATCTCAATCATGCTACATTTAATTTATATTAATATATAGTTTTTCTTATTTTAAAAGTACAATGTGCAAACAACTATAGTTTCAACTTATATTTCTCTCTTAAGATTATGAAAATAACAGTTCATTATTAATTATTAAGAAAAATTGTCACTAATTATATTGCAGGTTATGTAATTTATTAGTTATTAATAATTACTCTTAAAAAATTGTTATTATCTGTATTGTAATTAATACAATTAATGTAATTAATTAAAATAAATTTATTAGGTATGTTATATTCATTTATTTATATAAAATTATTAATAATTACAAAATTGTTAGTATTAATTACATTGTAATTAAAAATGAATTATAATTGTTTACAGGACGTGATATGTATTTTTCCTATATATGAGTGAAATAATCCATTAAAATAAAAAGATACATATTAAACATTTCTAGAATACAATGTTTTCATACATTTTATTGTTTTCTTCCTGTTTTTATATATTTATATAAAAATTGTAAAAAGATAAATTAATTAAAAATTATAATAAACTAATTATTATAAACTAAGCGTGTAAACTATTTTCAAAACGGTATACTTTTTCTTGATACGTGATATAAAATTATTTTTATATAATAATATAAACATTTTAATTGCATTCGCATAGAGCGAACGGCTACAATATATTCTGGTAAATTCTAGTTGAATATAAAAATGCGAATAATGTTTTCTACCGTAATTAATGCAATTGCGATATAAGAATTTTAGATGTACAATCAAACGAAGGGGAAATAATCGATTTATGCTTTCGTGAAAGTATCCTTTGCATTTGCACGGAATCTTGCCCGAGCACCGAACATCAGACCTTTTTCTTCGGTATGCAGCGGTAACCAGTCGCAACGCGACAAGAATACAAAATACCCCGGCTATATTCCGGAAAGCTGTTCCATGAAATTCTGAAAAGGTGGAAAATATACGGGAAACTATTACACTGAGTATTTCTTCCGCGAACTCACTTGTCAGCGAGGTCATAGCAATTTGTAGCTGGCTATAGTTGATGATTGATATTGACGGCGGCTAGTTTTTCAACAAGCGGCTCGCATTTTTCAAATACACAATATAAACTGTATTATACATCACCGGCATTAAATTATTCAGCGATATTATATTAAATTAATTATCTTTTATTTTGTTTTTCTCCTGCAATTAATTTTCAAAAATATTTCCGCTTTCTTTTCACTAGAAAAAAAATCTAGGCGCGACAAATATGAATCCGGGTCGCTAATAAAAAGTCGCAGTTCTATCGTCACAGTAACGATGCGTCTTGATAATCTCACCGTCAACGCTCGTGTAAGTTATTGATCACCAGACAGTTATTGATCACCAAGTTTTATGAGTCCCTCCTTAGGGTAATTTCTGCGCTCACTCGAGCTTTTGCTACTAACTAATGTGTCCTTCTTTTTTTTTTTTAACAGAGCGAATGCTTCCAGCAAATACTAATTAATTTGTTTAGAAATCTGTTCGTTAGTTCTTCCTATTTATCTTCTCTAATATGCATTCCAGTCACGAGAGCTGCAGGGTTATAAAGACCTATTATTGTATCGCGATTCTCGAAGCTTTGGCATCTTCCCAAGAACTGTCAAGAACTATACGTATACGTATATACGTATGATGTGCGAATATGTGAAACTTAACCTGTAATCGAGCATTTTGATCCCCATTGTTATCTGAAACCTTCCTACGTTTCTTGTATATCGAGACAATAAACCGTGTAACTTGCTCAAAGGGAAAAAGTGAATAATGCCAAGTACGCAAACAAAATGGGATAAATCTTCTTTTCTCTAAAAAGACAAACACAAAGTGGTCAGTAAGCTTGTATAAGTATTGCAAACTCAGCAGCTGTACGATGCATCTCAGCTGTGTCCTAGGATAAGCTAAATTCACCATCATGAAAAGAAAGTACGACTTAGCGAACCATAACCGAAATGTGCTTGTCGGGCACGTATATCTGTATAAATATATACGTATATATTCTTAGATTAAATTATTTGTACAACTGTTGTTTCTAAGAAAAAAATTGAAAAAGAAGAAAGAAAAAGACTAGAGATTTAGAAATAAAAATATGAAATATCGTTTTTATATCTTGTTGTTTTGCTCAATAATAATATTATCTAAAAATTTATCTGGATAAAATTATATATAATTTTATCTTTTATCTATGTAAATTAAAATTAAATCACTTTTATCTTATCTAAGATGCATTTAATTATAATTTATTTTATATTTATCTAGATAATGTCAAGTTATCTAAGCGCAACACAACACACACACACATATATTGGTAAGTTTAAATAAATAATCAATTCTTTACTACTAGATAAATTGTTAATAAAACAAAAGAGTTAATTGTAAAAATATATAATCTATTTTTTAATAAATAGCAAGTTTTTAATTTTACATTACCACACTAACAGTAAAGTGTTTGATATTTTATCTCTATAATTGCATGGTAAAACGATTATGATCAGGAGCTCCATTTTTATCGCTATAATGTTAGTAATAATAACCTTACGTTCTACAATTTGAACAAGTTTTACTATAAATTATAATAATTTTAAATATTACGTATAATAAGATATAAGACATAGATGATAAATGTAAAATAAATATTTTTATATAGTAAATGCAATTTCAATTACAGTAAATATAAATCTATTTTTTAACATTTATTTATCATTTATTTATATAAACATAAAAATTAATAGTTATATAATTTGCATGGTTAATAATCATTTTCACCAATGTAGATTAACTTTGATCTCGGTTTATTCTTTATTCTTTTTTAATTCTAAAAATTAAAAAAAAAGATGAAGAGTAAGTTAAACTAAGATCAAAGTTAATCTACATTAGTGGAAATGAGCATCTAACAACTATAAATATTCTATAAAGCCGGCGCTGACTATAAATTATAGTTAAACTATGGAAATTGTAACCATTTTTTTCTCTCAATGTATGCATTAAGAGTCATATATGAATTACATTTTACATGTAAAAGAGTGGAATTATGTAAATGTCGCTCAATCTTCTAGATATTATAGGTTTGTTTTTGAAATAGGGCACGTTTTATCTTGAAACGAACTCTTGCAGTTGTAAGCGAGATACACGTAAATTGCTTCAAAATTATATGCAAGAAAAGAGCATGAGATCGGCAATACCGTAAGAGCAAACTCAGCAAGTAAAAATGTAGTCTTTACCGTGAATAAATTTATCAGAGAAAGAGACAAAGTACGAGAAACTGAAGAGGGGAGAGGGAGAAACAAAAAATGGAGAGAAAAACAAAAAATTGCACCCCGAAAAAGAGGGAAATCAAGAGAGTGAGTCAAATTTCACATCTGGCGAACGAAGGTAATCTGGCAAATGGGAAACACATTCTGCAAATCGTATTTTTGCATTCACAGCGTTTCGATGCGTTGCCAAAAATGTAGTTTCACTCACTAATGGTTATGATGTAATTCGATTTCGAATAGCGGAGTGTTACACGTTCCTTTGACCACGCGCGGATCTGTTGTCTGCGGCAGCTAATGGAATGCATTATACGTACAGCCAGTCCGTGCATTAATATCACGTACGTACGCGTGTTTACAAACTCGTACAATATTTTCGCGCTAATTTAATTAATTAAATTTGTAATCTCTGGGACATTACGCATTGTTGTTATGTTTATATAAACTATGTATTACATAAACGTATATATTATAACGAACTGACTATAATACAATGCAGAAAAAAAATACATTTTCCGTCACACTGTATTTTATTTCCTCTCGCTTGAAAACAATTCCATTTCAAAATTAATAAATAGAAACGTAGAAAATGTATTTCATTATGGCGAGATTATGCTTGTAGAGAGATGTAATCCTGAAGTTATAAATTAGAACATGTACATAAGTAAAAGCTACGTACAAAAGTTTATGGCTTTCCTATAATGACGCACAACATTACGCTAACCCATTACGCATTATTGCGACGTTCTAAATTGCAACGATGAAAGATACAAACAGTAAGAACGACGAATAGGAAAGCGATATATGATCCTACTTGTTTGAATTATTCTCGTTCAGAAAAATCTGAACGAAGCACGAATCGTTGATTAAACGTTCTAATTCTGCAATGTTCGATATGCGCCGCTCCTGAGAGATATTTATATTTTTATTGCCCCCATTTTATAACAATCGGGTGATTATTTTCTCAATAACGCAACGTACCGACGCTTATGTATTAAAGAAAAACATTGTGAAAAACAAGCTGTGTATTAAATATATACTATTAAATATATACTTTTTTTTAAATAAAAATATTCCACCGATACCGACGAACACTCGCGCAACATACATCTTCGGTTTTGTTCTCTCTTTCCGCCGATATTTACACAGATCTCTACGGCGATCGTAATTTACGGCGCGTTTCCGTCGGGAATCTCTTGAGCAATGACCGGGCCAACCGGCCTCCTCTTAGATAGACCACTGACATTCAGCCGCGGCACGAAGCAATGCTCCTCGTGATAATGGTCCACACATCGATCGCTCCAAATTGTCGAACATCAAGATGAACACCCTATCACCTCTAGCATAGACGCGAGGCAGAAAAGTGTTGGACAAATTTCGTTACCAAACTCATCCATTTTACTATCCTTTATACTCTCCCGCGCGTTTTGCCGATAATCTCGTGCAACTCCCGTTTTAGCACTTTACCGTGAACTACATAATTGAGGGGACATACAGAGAGGATAAAATAAACAAAATTATATGAATAATTATCGGTTATCGATGTTATCAAACCGCTTGAATATGGCGTTTAAGTAATTATATATTGGGAGTGTAATATATATATATATATATATATATATATTATCGATGGTTATCCGTTCACGTTCGGAGCATCGTGACATTTCGAAGGACGTGACGTTTAAGTGGTTATGTTGGAATTTCGCAGAGAAGAATTGGTCCACTAGTAATATAAAACAGCGCGGTAGAACAGTAGTACAAAAGTAACAGGAATGTACAAAAGTAACAGGATCTACTTCAAATATCTTTTCCTACTCTCTCCCCCGGAGGGAAGATGTGCCATTAACTTGGAGGATGTTAGGCGGTTTAATTTCACAGTGTATCACTTTCTTACGCACAGATCGCGTATCCATTCGTTAAATGTTATATAAATCTTTGAGGTAATCAAAAAATGAATTGATTTTTGTCCCGCACTCTTTGAAAAGTGCGAGCGTTTTGAATATTTGTTTGAAAGGGACGTTAATAAAGTTCCTAACAAGCTTGTGCATGAGATCTGTAGAAGATCTGTAAGAAAACACTTTAATATTGTAATTTTACCTGGATGTACAATAATTATCTATAGTGAACTTATAATAATTACGATAATGTCACCGGAACTTTCACGGTAAACGCCTGACATGAATACGTAATATCAACTTAGCAGACTGTTTCAAGAGATGCAAGATAATGGCATCACGATCTTGGTTACGGAAGAAATGAGAATTACAAAGTTCTAAAATGGAGAGAGCGAATGCGATAATTTAAATATTGCTTTAAAATTGTGAGAATACACGCACCTACTAATGACAGAGAACAGTTCGCGATAACAATTGCACTTTTTTTTATACGACAAATTTTCCTTCAACTTAATTAATTCATTGCAAAATTTACCTTTTCTATTTTCTCTCCTATTTTAATAATTTCGAGATTTGCAGTCCACGCAATGTATGTCCTATTAATTTCATTACAAATACGTTTGATATTCAATAAATTCCTGGAATAAATGAGGTGCTCTACATGTTGCCCTACGTACGAGATTTTCATCTGTCAGCTACATGCGCCGCTTTTGCGGCTAAATTACACAAATTAATAATGAATAACGAGATACAGGTTAAATTTCTGAAAAATCTCAGAGAAACGTGCAGAAAAGCCAGAGCAGGTAGCTGTATGGCAGGTCAACCAGGTGAGGTAGGCAAACAAGGCAGAGGGAGACAGGCAAGCAGGCAGTTTTTCTCCTCATCTGCGACCTGCGAGCGGCGAGGACAGAAAGCGCGGTAGTTCGAGAGGGAGGCTGAAAACACGCGCAGGCGTCTTCGCTGCCCTCCATCGTGGCGCCTCCACCCTCCGCACACCCCTTACGCCGTAGATTCACCCTCACTCGGGTGCCTTCCTCGTCGCTCACCTCTCCTCTCCTCTCCACTCCTCTCCTCTCCTCTCTGCCGTCTCTCCGGAGCGTTGCTCGTTGCGCCTCGGTCAATCCGCAAGCAGTATGGCGCTACGCGCTCTGGCACGGCAACGTACGTAGCCGTCACGTCGTCGTTCACACCGCCCGTGTGTCTGTCTGTGTACAGACGTCGACGATCCGCCGCGTCCCTGACAGAGTGAATCCGCGCGCGAATTACGGTTGTCAGTCTTGCGCGGCTGGTTCGCACTTTTTGACGTCCCGAGGGAGCGAGGTTGCGAGCAGGAACCAGTAAGAAGCGAGAGACAGAGAGAGAGACCAGATAGAACTAACGCCTAGGGAAAAAGATGATTTAAAAAAGCGATTTCGAAGAAGAGAATTTTAACAGACGAATTATCAATATGCAACTGCGTGCATCGCATCCGGTCCGACGGCGGCCGTAGACGACGCCGGGGGTTAAACGTGCGCTAGCGGTAGTGAGACGAGAGGCTCTTCTCCACAACGCATCCGGTAAACGATAAAACGGCCGATCGAGGATGATAGGCCCCTCGACGACGACGGTCACCGTCACCGACATCGGTAACAGCAACGCCAACACGGCGACGATCGAAAAGACAGCGACGACGAAGGTGGTGTTGATTGGGAATTGTCGGATCAGTCTCACGTGTTCGCGCGCCGCTTAGAGAACACCGATATGACAATAGGGTTGCGAACGGTCTCGTAAAAGAGCACTCACGTTCATACAAATTTCGCTGGGGAAGTGCGGTGAGAGAGGGTACACGGACACAGCAGAGGCTTCGTCGGGCAACAGCAGCACCAGCTGATCGCCGATAAATACGAGACGCGCGCGCGGCATGTCCTCTATTAATTAACACCGCGTGTTCACGTTTCACGTTGATAATCTGCGGGCGGATCATCCCTTGAACTACAATAGAGCGACGAATTTGCAAGATGGCATGTCCATTCTCTAGTAGACGTTTCAAACTCACTCACAGAGATGATAGCAGCAGGGAAGGGGACAGCCATCGCAGGATTCCGAGGATCAGGCAGGACGAGCAAGGCAAGCCGTCGCTTCAGGGGCAATCATCGGTTCAGATAACGTCGTCGCTTTTAGGAGAAGACGGTGACGACCTTGAGGACACACAGACACTTAACCTGAAGCACCTAAGAGCCGCGGTGACCCTCTTGACTAACCCTTCGGTATTAAATAAACGACGATTTTATTCCTTCAGCTTTTGCTACACAATTTGTCGCGTTCACACACAAACACACACACACACACACACACACACAGTCACTTTTTCACTTGATCTTAACGCAGCGTGATTTACCACTATCCAGCATGCACCTCTTTAACGTGTTGTTGATGTCTTGTTGACGTGGTAGCAAAACTCACAAATAGATGTTGCATGCATCGTCCCCGAGCTTTTAGATGAAAGTGGAGACCCGGAGTCCACTGTAAGAAATAGTTTTAACGCGCGGCCGGATCAGCTGGGTCTTGTACGGCTTTTCTCCCGATAAGTTCAAAGTCGGATTAGTGCAGGAGGCGGTGACACGCAATTGGTTCAAGCTCGCCCGAGGTTTTATTCCACTTTGTCGTCTACGTACACTCGGCTCTCTCCTTCTCTCTCTGTTTGTGAATTTCCTTCTTTACCCTTCTCGCCTCTAAAGCCGGTATAACCGCGGATTTGGAGTGCGACCGAGTTCCGTTTTCAAAGACGGCAACGATCGTGATAAACGAGACGCGCCGAATTGGGGTCGTTTGACGTGCAGTATCTGTGCGCTTCGGCTGGTCGAATTTATATTTATCACATCGACCTAAATGTCGGCACGGATAAATTGAAGCGACATTTGCCTTAATTTAACCGGCTGCGTTCTTAAGAACGCGAGATAAATTATATACGCGTCAACAACGCTTCACGAATACTTTAATATCCCGCCTCGCCTAATAGCCCAGCGAAATTACTTTCCTTGCCCTGCCACGGGCATACGCATTAATAACGATGCGCGTTTTTTTTGCTAATTATTATTTAAAATACTGCACTGCACTCCCAACATTCTCCACTTCTTGTGCGGAAACCGCTATCAAAACTTTCCATACGATAAGCGCGCGCGCGTTTACGAAAATCACCATGGGAATCGGGACAGTTTTTCATTGAGAACTGGGTCAGAAATATGTAATAAATCCCAACGAAAAGTTTCCTGCCGTCGCCGTTGGAGAAAGCAGGAGTTTCCAAGTTCCTCCTCCGCGCGGAAGCAAACCGCGTTAGCGACTCACGCGAACGGCCGATGTTTTCAAACCTTGTCTCGCGAAAGGTATAGAGCTTCTTGCTAAAGCCTTTTGCATTAAACTTGGCACGAAAGTCTTGTCTCTTCAGCTAATGTGTACTTCTTTTATGCTTTTCACAATATACTTTCCGCGCAGCTTTGGAACTTACTTGATAAATTACGCAGCATGCAACTCGAGGAGAGATATGAAACACATTATTGATGTTTATCACTGATGCAGCTTCAGTGGTTTCAAACCACCCCCAGCGGTAGTAAATAATGGTTTCTTAACACGAAACAAATCAATATTCGCTCGTGCACATTTTCTTGACGAAAAGATAAAATTACATTTTCTAATAAATCTCTCAAAAAGTACACGCCCGTTGAATCGTTAAATTGTGCAAGTATCATCAGTCGAGATAATATCGGCCACTTTTGATTATTGAATTGCCACAATTCGACGGGTTTTCCAATGCTATCCAATCACGTTGGATCAATTCCCCTCGCATGATCGTATCTATAGTTGGCAAATGTCATTGGTATTTCAGAGAGTTAATGGCGTTTGATGGTAGATTAAGGAAGACGGGAACGCGGCACTTACGATGATAACGGCGTGTGCAAATCCAAGAGGCGTTGAGCCATACAGACAGCCTATACTATCAGCATTCGATATACGACGAGCCAAGTGGAAATGAATAGGCACGAGAGCGGAATATGATGCGAAATTCATATTAGCGGGTGAAATCGAACGTGTCCCGAACGATACTTGTTGACTACAGAATATCACAATTCTACGCGATAGAAACGACTTCCTTTCGCGAAAGACAAATTCTTTGCTTCTTCCACTGTTTTTCTAAATTCTATTCTATCGAGCACACAAAAGTATAATTAATTACTTTATTCACTTTAAATAGATACTGTCAAGAGAGAGAGAAAGAGAGAGAGAGAGCTAAAATAAATGTAATAAATGTGTCATAAGAAATGCTTTTTGTCCACCTTCCTTTCATCGATTGGTATCTCTTATAATAAGTATAATTGGAGAAAATCTTTTGGGGTGCAGAGATGAAATGGGATTCTGGAAATGTCGCCGCTCTGGATAAATATTACGGAGACGAAGATTCGAAGGAACAAATCAGGGGTTTCGTTATCGATTGAACTTCTGTGAAAGTTCAAGCGAGACAATGGGCTATGGAAGCGCGAGTTCCATTTGATTCATGATGGTATATACATATATAACGTCTCTAATATCGTAATTCTAATTGACAAGTCGGAAAATTTCCAATAGCAGAAACTTTCGTCTTCAATGCAAGCGAACGGAGTTGCGTCTTCATGTCTGCTCTGGAGAAATTTTAGACATTCCGTTAAATTTCTTCTCTCTGTGTTTGACGTAATAGTGCGCATTAAGTATGACTGTTCGAAAATTATAACCGCAATTTGAGAATGTGATTGCCAATTCGCTATAATGCAGTTTACGGGCGGAGTTTCAATTTCAACGGTAGCGATTGTGCGATTCTAGTGGTGTCACGAAAATCAATAAACCGTACAGAATTCGGATCTAAATGAGGCTGTTGAAATTTTGTAACACGGACGCGGTCAGACGTGCACGTATACGCATAAAAATTATAAAAGTTTGTTGCTTCGTGATAACCTGATAATCTTCGTGATTGCTCGAACTGTAACAATTGTCAGTCCTTGATATTGTTTGTTCCTCAAATTTCTTTTTTTCAAAAAATCAACGTGCCACGTAGTCCGAGATGACGCAGAAACGAGTATTCGGCGCACAGCTTCGCGCTGAAAGGGTCAAGAGCAATTAGTCTGGGAGGGTGGAGAACACGAGATTGCTTTGCAACGTGTACACACAGTCGAATATTCCTTCGTTCGTCAAACAGTGGCTGATATGGCAAACAGTTTGCTAAAACGGATGAATAAATGACCACGAAGGGCGAACATTACGAATCGCTGATGGCGCCGTGGAAGACACCCACTCAAAGCTGGTGAGCGCTGTAGATCTGGAGCTGGGGTCAGGTTCTATTAGTCCAGCAAAACGTAGTCTAGCAGTGCGCGATGAACGTCTTTCTATCCACCTTCCGTTTTAATCTTTCGAAATGAAAAGAGAGATCTTTCCAAGGACGCCCCAAGATATTTCTGGCATAATGGATGTCATCATCGCGCTTTTCTTCATCGAAGAACCGATATTTTATGATGCCCCCTCACCAACTCTTGGCATGACGCGAGCATTAAAAAATAAAAAATCTATATATATATATATATATATATATATATATATATATATATCCTACATACGAACCATTATATCGATACGAGAATTAACACGGAGCGTAAAAAAGTAGGTATATCGGATGGCTACATCTCTGTATGTGTGCGTGTGTATAGAGGGAAAAGGTGCTGTAAAATCGGAATTGGATTTTACGAGCACAATACCTGCGCGCAACGTAGCGTGGCGGTGGAAAAGGCGGATTGCAAATTCCAAATGCAATTAATCTAACGAGCGGGGTACCAAGGTATTGTTTCCGCAGTTGTCTTTCGTCCATCGAGCTCCGCTAATTACTATTTTTTCTTCTCTCTTCAACGGCGTAGAAGACGAAGGAAAATTAGATGCCGTTCCATGCACAAAGTCGACGAAGGGAGAGAAGACGTAGTACCGCCCTCGTACAGAAGCACGCTGCACAACTCGCTATTTCTCACTCGCCGGGGCATTGAAATTTTTACGTTGGAATGCCGAGAGATGCCTTTGTACGTCTAAAAGACATTCTCGTAAACGAACATTAAGTAGATTATCCCGCCTAATCCCGGAGAGCGGCGGTATTAAACGAGCCATTTCTAATGGCGGCTTCTTAAACGCCCGGGCTGTGTCGTGAGAAACGCCCGTTCGCAGTCCGCGAGAAACTTCAGTAGCACGTAACTTACTTATCGTGCCTGACCCAATAATGGTGTACCTCGATCGTCAGTTCGGTGTTAGCGGCACTATGATATATCATGCGGCTTGCGTTAATCGAGAGATCGGGAGTTGATACCCCCGGTGTGGATTGAACGACGTTTTACCTCACGCGGGAAATTTACTAAAATAATAACGTAATATTGACGATACGGACATTAATTACGATTTAATAAACGTCGTATCCAGGGAAATGACGAGCGAAATAGATATATTCGGATTTGATGTGTCCCGCGCGTTTTATTAAATTTCACATGGATGCCGAATGTGTGCGGCGACATTTTTAACACAATATTTCTCTACATCGAATCATATCGCGCTATAGTCAATGCGTGACATTAATATTCCAAGCTCTACCGCCGTCCATCCCTCTCCCCCCTCCCCCCTCCCCCGCGAGTAGCCGCTACACGCGCATCCGACGACCGGCGCAAATATTGCGTATAAATTCACGGAACCATAAATGCAGTTACTACGATAACCTACCTACGCACTATATCACGGCACTTTGGAAACTTTAAGCACAGCCGAAAGTCCACATGGGCGTGTACTACCTGTCGCATATTGCATCAAGCTGAAATTTAGCATGCACGAGGAAGAGAGATAAAGCGCTGGAAAATTTTAATTACACGTGCAAGCTTGAAGCATTAGCCGGGGAATTATCGGGTATTACTTAAATGGAGATTAACGTACAATTTTTCAATCAGTGGCTTAAGCTTCGATCTCGGGCAGATTACTCGGGATAACGCGGCGCAAGTATATCACGGCAATCATCGCGCGCCGAAGCACGGGTATTATTATTAATTACGGAGTATAATACGGTTCGATGATTATATGAGAAAATTATTGTCTGATACCCCCGGAGATGTGGGGCATTAATATACATTTTGTGTAACGCAATTTCTTTCGCGGTTCGCCCTTCGCGAAATAAATCTAATAATTCACGACAACGATGACGACGTTTCCCATCTGCAGGTTTGCAGCTTACCAGAACTTAATCGCGTTCGTTGCAATGCAAAATACGCTCTCTTCAGGGGCGATCGATACATCCGTCGCTTCTAACGGCACTTCCAACATCGTCGGGTAATCGTAAGGGTCGTAAATGCAGTTCCGTCGTATACCACGCCACCGTCTGCCACGCTATCGCGGTGTTATGGAAATACCGCGATCGATTTGATAGATTTGCATAACACGCGTGTTACCGTCCGTGCGTTTTTACGACGGGCCGCTCGGTGATAGATGATCCCTCGCTCCTGCATGTGAGGACGCTCCTCGTGCGCGAACGAATGATTGTGAGAAGCGCAGTTCTTCCAGGGACTAGCCGCATGGATGCTTTCGGGGCCATTACGGCGAGAAATATGCCAGATCGATAAATAGTCGCAGATACTCTCTTTCGTCTCTCTCTCTCTCTCTCTCTCTCTCTCTCTCTCTCTCTCTCTTTTTTAAATAGTTTCAAGATAGTAGATATAAGCGAAAACGTGAGGTCAAATAAAATTTCCGGTGGTGCCTTGAAAATAATATTACAGAAAGATACTCGCGTAATAAATTTAAGATCCTTTTACTCTCATAAACATCTCTCTTAAGCTGGAACCAAGGCTTAACTGAATCTCTCTCCGCCTTTTTCCAGCTCCGTCTCTCCGTTGAAACGCTTATCTGAAATAAATATGTTTGTATTTCCCCCTCACTGAAAAGTGCGAACGTAGACATTATTGTACGCCGGATAAATTTGAGATAATTTATATGCTGGATTCGTGTTTACCTTTATCGGAACATAAATACTGACGTTACGCGAGGGAGAGATTCAACTTTTATCAAATCGACGTTGCAAATGTGTACCTCGTGCTGAAAATCCCAATGGGCGGACAGTATTTCGCATTATTTTTATAGAATTTTAACAGCAGTTCTACTTGTTAACGTTTCATGGAAATAGTTGTTGGAAAATTTAATGTTGATACATTAATAATATAGATTACACCGTACGTACATAAAACAATGTTAACACGTACAAATGGTTACTTGGAGATTTCAAAAGGAAAGGATTTCTCCGTTTGCACGGAAAACGCTCCATTCAAAGGCCGCTATTCATTATTACAACACAGCTTCTTTATAACCTGATATCTTTTATGTTTATCTTTCGTGATTATTCTTGCATTAGAGACTGTTTCATTAAACTCACAAGTTCACTATATAAATTGCATCTGCTTCAACCCGATGCGGCACACAAATATGGAAATAGTCGGATATTACAATTTCATGACTCTAGAGAGTTGCATATGATATTCCGCTTGACGTGAAGGGAACACGCGCCAAGAAGCAACAGAGAAATACAGAGTAATCTTGTAACATCTCCCAAAGTTGGCCAAAAGTCAGATGCGACAGACAAGCCAGCGAAATAATGCTCGGCAAGAATTTGGCGTCGCTTCTCTTGCGAGAGTAAACGATGCGGTACCTCGTAAAGAATAATAAAGAATCTGAAATTTTGTTTACTGCCGCTGCATCAAGAGATATGTTCCTTTGACGCGATAGGAGCTTCGCCTCGGCAGTTTGGCGCATTACGGGAAATGAAATTTCGTTCATCATTACGCAAATGTGACACTCTGCGTCGTTCGCGGTATCATCTTTCGAATGTGTCGATTCAACGTCGATATACGTTCGAGACCTGTCTAAATGAAAACGACTGCTAAAAATATCGCGTCGGTCGAGATTAGAAACGCGAGCTTTGTAAGACTACGCGGTTGTTTCCGCGCAAAAACGGAAAAGCATTCAGTGTATCTTAGTTAACCACGTGGCACACTCGTTTCTACCGAGCTGTCGGCTCTTCATTAAAGAAAACGCTAGTTACGTTTTACGTCAGGGACGTGCCCGAGATTAATCCTTTTTCTTAACATTTTCTATTTTCTCGTAACGTACGTCCTTTTGCGCTTTGTGCAAGCACTCCGAGTGCTTTATGAGAAACCGGGAGTTTCTCGCAACAAAAGACTATCTTTTGTAAAGAGGAATGTTTAATGATATAACAAATATAACAAAGTATATTCTGCGACAATGTTTATTTAAAGAACAAACAGAAAAGTAAGGAGAATATTATAGCCTTAACAAGATATGATTACGTCAATGTTTCTTGAAACAATTGGGTTGTTGTCATCATCGGCGAATATTAAGATGTAACATAAAGATCGTAATTATTTCTGTAATACACAAATGAGCCTTACTAACGGAAGGGTACAACTGGGTTATTCGAGCAATCTGCAGTGGCACGAACAACCAGTACGCCGCCAAAAGTAATTAAACTATGCTATTCAACAGACGGCTCGTACCTATTACATGGTTTAACGTTTCGCAGATTACAGCGGGACACAATATGGCGGATTGTTCCGCCCGGTTGGCATACTCTACTTTTAATCCGCGCAATCCCGTCGCGTAAATACGTAGGTACAAATGGAAATTGCAAAAAAGCCCGTTGCATTTGCATCGGTTGTATTTCAGGGAACACGCTCGTGACTAATCATTGTTACCGCGAACGACACGTCGTCGGCAGAGACAAGCTTTATGGTGACGGTTCGACACGGGGTTCCATTTCACTCCGATGAATTGGATGGACGCGACAGAAACTTCGTTACTTAGTTAAATTGACGGAAATCAAGTTTCCTACTTGCGGAATTGCGTCGATACGCATCGTGACGAAAGCCGTGTATGTTTGCATCAGAATCTCCGCGGTTCAATGTGAATTTCGCACCGAGTCACTTAAAGTCGCGTAGAATTTCTGAACGCGAGAAAGAATTTTCAGCTCGAGAAGCGTACGGAAGTTTCACAAAAAGAGGGAGAATTGCGAAACTTGCGTGCGTATTGTGCAGATTGCGACGAAACATCTGTGTGTGACATCGTAATTTATATCGCCTTGTCAAAAGTGAACAAGTGCATAAAACGTAACTTTATACCTTCACGAAACGATGAATATCGCGATTCATAACGCTTCCCGGCGGCGAGAACATTAGCCAAACATTTATGAGAAATAAATTGCACATTAATTCAAACGCGAGTTTTGTGTTGTGTTTTATTGTAGTGTTGAGCGCGCGCGGTTACATGCCCACTTTTACGTATCGCACCGTCGTTGCTGCGCCAGTAATTTGCTTTCCATCATTTATTTTCTTTCTCTTTTAGGCGACGAAGCTTTATGAATATTCTCAGCGTGCGAAAGTGCCCGATAAAGTAAAAATATTGGCCGTCGCTAGCGCGCGCTGGCGGGACAGACGTCGCGCGCGAATCTCGTTGCAGCCAGCCATCGCGTTGCGAAGTACTTGAAATGCAAAAATAAAAAGGAATCTCTCCACGTATTAAGTCACTTAAGTACCTCTCGCGCTCGGTGCACTTACTTTGATTTCTCGAAGCCGGCATGGAATAATGGGTGGCCGACTTTCCATGCTATAAAAATATTAGCTGACGACACCCCGCAATGATATCGGTAATTCTCTCACCTAAGCACTTTACGCAATTATAAGATAATTATTCAGTGATGTCAGGAAAGCTATTTTTTAACTTCTTTTCTCTCTGCGAGACAATGTTCGCGATTACGTTGTGACAAAGTGTAAAATATCGCAATAAAAAAAAAAAAAAAAAAAAATTTGTTTCACGTGAGAAAATAGATAAATAAAATGCCAATCACTCTCCAGTTGCTGCGATAGTAAAAGTAATTAACACAAAGCGAGTCTGTAATAGAGAATGCCAAAAATGATTTGTCGACTCATGCACTTTTTAAAAATAAAACCCACGTAATACTTTTTACGACTGCATAAACTGACACGTCATTTCGTCATGATTGTCCTCCCACAAGTAGTTTGAATGACCTTCCTCTGCCATTCTAGAACGACCTCTTATCGATTTTGGCGCCAATCGGAATGCGTGTATCGAGGCGTTGGTTGAACAACATTTTGCATTGCCAAATTTCTATCGTATTTTTCTCTTTCGTCCTAAGTAAAAAAATCTATTCGCTTTTACAGTTTCCGTAAATGCATTTAGGCGAAGAAACATTTTTGCTATCTTACTTCTGCTCCTCAGCATGCTCCCGTATAAATAGGTCAATCGATTTATAATCGAATTAAAATGTCCATTATATATTCTTTCGCTTTGTCTCTTGATATATTAATCTCACGGGGTAATAACCCATCAAATTTTATATTTTTCGATTAACAGCGCAACTGTCTCTGGAAAGTTAGAAAGTAATTTAGCTATTTATATTCGCGAGATACTAATTAAACCGCTTTTCCCATTTTCCTCCTTTTTGTGTACATAATTTCATTATAGCAGTTTCGTTTGTATTATATTATCCTCAGACGAGTTGAAAATTAAGATGCGGTGAATTTAACGCAGCTGGAAACAATGCGCCTGGAATCGACGGAGGCGCAGCACGTAGTTCACTGTATGTTAACATAGCATCTAAAACATAATTATCCTAATCTCCCGTTCTTTGTGAGCCAGCACATTTAATTCGCATTATTATGATTCCCATGGCGCACGCACACGAGGAAAAATGTTAATACGCAAAGAAGAGATTAGCTCGTTATATCCTGATTTTCCGTAGGATCATCCCCGATCTAATTCCCAACATAGACTATAATCAATTATTAATGAACGCAGGTACCTACATAATTCATGTCTCGTTCAACTAACATTCAGGATTTAACTAATTATATGCTTTAATAGATTATATTAAAACTTTTGATGTTATGATAATCTTGGGCTATAAGTAATTTGCATTAATAATGTCGTCTCCCGTCTAATTGGAACGTTTCATACTGTTGCGCATATTTTAATAAATTTTGCTTTGAGAATGATTAAATAGGTCGGTGTACCTCCTGACAAAATTGTTGAGTAAAATTGATTTTACGATGTACAAGTTTTATATTGATTACTCTAGTTGCCATTTCTCTTGCGATATGTCAATACAAATGGATATCATCTGTCAATGTTAGTGGATAATGTCATTTGTCGGATATCATTTTGACAAATTGTTATGTATCGAATGAATTCCGTTGAAATGGAATATCCAAATCAAAGAGACCTTCCTTTCCTTTTCTGTTCACATCAAGTTTCCAAGCTAGTACCATTTATACAGAGAAGTATGCTTATACCTGAATTTCTCTCAGTGTTCTCGACAAAAATTTTCACCAATTTCCCAATCTTCACTGCTATGAGTGTGCGATATTTTCTGAATAAATTTTGTTACGTCAGCTCGAAATGGAAGTGCATTTAATTATAATTTCATTAACGAAACGTTTATAATTCAAAAAATGTTTCATGTGCAATATCTTACGCATTATGCTATATAATAAAATATCAGGCATTATGGAGCTTTCGATATTCAATATTGAACATAACTTTGTTAAAACAGTCGTAGAAGTTGGCCTCATGATTCTCTTATTTTGCACAGTTCCCAGGCGTGATAGATACATATATAGTTAGAGCCACAATTAATTGCCATTTAACGTGATATTAATCGTAACTTAGTGCGAATCCGGTGCAAGAGAGCTAAGTTGGAGAATAATTTTGCCCCTAACAACGTTATGCAATGAAGGTCACGTGGCTGAAGTAATGTCCCATATGAGTGCCCCAAGCGCTATTCTCTTGAGAAGAATTGCCCATACGAGCGTTCCAAATGGTGCCATAATTCTCGTTGTAAAATGCAGGTCGTAATTTACGGCGAAAATCTAGGCACCGCATAACTATCGGATTATTGCTACACTACGATTGCCGAATCACACGCACTCGTGCACATCGGGACTCGTTGTTAATTTAGTTCAGTTACGTTGATACATGAACACTGCGTGCACGTGAGTATCAATCTTTCAAATCCGTTTTTTAAAATCTCACATGCAGCCTCCGCCGACAACGTTTTTCGATAAAAGTTGGAAGCTAGTACTGACAGCGCTAAATTATGTATGTGTACAAATAAATTTTTTGCAGCGTATCTCACGTGTTAAATATTTTCAAATGTTATATGTTACATGTAGCTTTCTGATTAATTTTTGACAGATGAGAGAGCTTAATATTAGCTTTTATCGCTGTTACCTCTTTAAATAAAATTGTATGTATTATTTTCACAATTCGTAGAACGTTATTACGTTCGTTTATTAACAATTTACGTAATAAATACGTCAATTATTTCAAATATTTTATTAATTTTTGTTAAATTTAATTGAATATGTTGAAAATAAAACGGCTACGCAATGAGAAATAATATATGCAACAATTAGCTCTGTTCTTTCAAAATTATTTTTGAAATCCTAATTTCTGTTGTAGAACGAAGTGGTGGCTGTGGCGCTAGAAGCTCTGTTAAATAAACATGAAGTACCTCTTCCAACGTCGACAACATCGTCTTTGTAAGTTTATTCACCAAAAATGTTTTCTGTTATACATGTTATGCAGATACATATTATTTTGTGTGGAAAAAGAAATTGAACGGAACATTGTTACAAAACAATTGTAAATTAACTTCTTTGTTGTTAGTCATTTAATTTAATAAATTCAAAAACTTTTAGTATGTACTAATAAACTTAGCTATGCTTCTATGCGTCTATGTTACATTTTCAACTGTACAAATAAAAAATAACGCTTTTTAATAACGTCTTTTTAGAGATTATATTTAATATAAGACTATTGAAGACATGTTAAGTAAATAAGAAAGTTTGCTACGTAGCAACTATAAAATAATTTAATTTAATGTAGTAAAAGTTTGTAGTACAAAAATCAATATAAAGAAAGTTGCATCGCGTATATTTTAATTAATTAAATTAGATTAGTTTAAATTTAATTAAACAAAAATGTGTGTAGGTATACTGATATGCGTTTCAAAACGTTTTTATTTAATAAAATACTAATTAAATTTTTTAATAAAAATTCTACATTTATGAAATACATATAAATCAAATTTTTGTTACCAATTATTGCAAAATAATATTCTTGCAGGTTCACACTTTAATTAAACATATATGACTTTTAATAATAATAAATATTTTTTTTATTTTTCAGAGAAAAACTTTTAAGTAACGTTGAAGAGGAGGAAAATTATAATTTACTGGAAGATATTTACGAGACGTTAAATTACGATTGTGGTAAGATAATATAATTTTTACAATTTAATAGTAATAAAAATAGATGTTATACAAATTCATTATATAAACAGAAAGTCTAACAGCATGATGTTGAATAAATTTTCATTACGGTAAACTATTATTTATTAGTTACTTCGTAACATAACGAGTGGTTTTACAATAACAAACGACTTGCTGCCGTAGGGCATCATTCGCACTCATTAAAGCAGTTTGTCCATTCGTGTTTGTTCGCGCTCGCTTACTTAGTTTAGATCCGGCTTTGAATATAAGGAGATTACCCTAAATCTATCACAACTAAATTATGAAAATTTATCACGTCAATACGTTGTTTGATCAAGAAAATTGCCAGAATATTAGAATGATTATATTTAACATATTTGTAAAAATCTCGACAAGAGTTGCATGAAACGCAAATAGTTTCTTGTACTACTGCAAAATGTTTTACTTAACATTTAGTTATAAGCAAATAAGATTTTCAGAAATTTAATTTATGATAAGTCAAAAGTGCTGAATGATTATTTTACATGATTGAAAGGACTGTTAAAAGAGAAAAATTGTAAAATTCTATGAAATTTTATTTAGAATAGTTCCATGCAATGTATTAACCGTTTTTTAATCGTACCGTTCAAACAAGTGAAAGCTAATTTGCAATTACTTTCTGCCAGCGCCAAGCGTTACCTATGCGATTTCATGCTATCTTCTTGCATTTTTTCGCAATTATATCTTAAGCACTATTATCAGCTTTGGTTTTAATACGCGCGGCTGATAACGCGAGATCCGTTAATATAGGGTTGACCGAGTTTTTAATTGAATGAATACAGAAAAACTGGCGCGAAAAACTGAATCGATATTTACGACGTCTCAAATGAAATATCCAGTAACCAAGATGGTAACAATGCGATCCATCAATTAAGCAATTGATAAAGTGTCTTTTTTTTTCTCAACCCACGCGCTTTTATTCCTGTCGAAAGAATTAACGGATTTCCTTCAATAGAGAAAGAGCAAATTCGGCGTCACAAGAATTAATAAAGTTACCTACGAACGAAATTCAATGCAAAAATTCAATGCAAAGCGTTTGAAATAATAAAAAAGAAATGTTGTAATTTTTCATACGCGCTTGCAATGCAAGTTAAAATATGAGGACCGTGAGCGTTGCTGTCGTTACAAATAAAGCCCGGGGGCGAGGCAGAGTCTCGTCCTTCTTCACATTCAAATTATTCCAGCTTTACTAAATGTGTCCGTCCTGGATCCTTGGTTACGCGTTCTACTTTCCCTAGCAACTGCATAGCGACGCGCAATCTGGCATCGTATAATAATATTTTAATTTTGTCCTGCGCTTTAACTCTGTCCGTTACATGCATTTTTGATTTCAGCTTGTAATTCAGAGGCGAGAAATTTTTATATAAAGGAAACTAGCGCTAATATTGCCTCTTTGAAAAGTAACACCAGTCTCTTTTTGAAATGTGCAAACATTAAATGTGCAAACATCAAAATAAAAATAATCAAGAGACAAGCGTCTAAATTATGATTGCTCGCACAAATGATGCGCTATGCAATATCGAAGAAAAATTTCACGACACTCTCCTTTTTTATTCGTTTGAAATGAAAAAGTTTAATGGAAAAGAGTTTTTGCTTGAGAGCAAAATGGCTTCATGAACTCGCGTATCAGGATTCCGATATTTGCTATCAGAGATTACAAACTATTAGGCGGTGAAATACCTTTATCGATATTTCAATCACATGATTCGATACGATTTTAACGAGGACGCTGTCGCAAGGCAGATAGTCTCTACACAAATAGATTGCTATATGTGGAGGATTTCCTGGCGTTAACGAAGGAACCTCCGGATAGGTAATACGTACTCCGAAAGATTAATGAACTAGATGAGCCCGGTCTTGGAAAATCGTGCCTGCGATACCATACCGATCCGCCGTTACACGGCGGGCCCTATCTTATGCACGCAAGCAGCGCGTCTTATTGATTCAACCTTATACACGCGACAGCGAAACGAAACGCTTTCTCCTTGCCCGTCAAGATTCGAAAAATACGTCAGTTTCCACCGAATTTGTCTCGTCTCCTCCATAGTACTGTAAAAATAATCTTATATTACAAGTGGACCACCCGTGGGCTGGCAAACTCACCCGAGACTACCGAGTCTTTATACCGAGAAGAAGTGGAACGAGAGACGCGCGAGGTGCAGTTGAATATTTCATCGATTGTATATAGAAAAGCCGCGGCAAAGGAGAAACGAAAAATTATTCCGCCTTGAAACTCGCCTCTCGATTTCCATGTCGTAAAAGCTCGTTATATGAGTTTTAGTCCCAACTTCGAACAATAACAGCATTAGGTTCCTCAGTGTTATTGTATGTACATTGTATTACAATACAATTGTACGGCTCTCACATTTCTATTCCGCGATTGAATTTTCTTCTATTATCCGCCTCATCTTCACAAGCTGTACTAAAGATTTTACGATCTAACACTCTACAGTTTACGCTTTTATTTTGCTAATAAAGTTCGCAGTACACATAGATTATAATTGAAAATCTTCATAACGTTAATCTTCGTTAATTCCCTCGTCAGTGTATCCTTCTGCACTCCTAATAAATTACAAACATGCTTATTAGCGATAATTAATTTTGTATAATATCCACGCGCAAGTATCATATGGTGTACGGTGTCTTTGGAAACTTTGCAAACTATACGTCGAGTTTATTTGCAATCAATTTAGAATGTTGAAACGACGTCGACGATGACGACGACGACGGCGACGGCGACGGCGAGCACGTAGCGCACGCATACGCGGAACCGGTATATTTCTATGCTAATTGAAACAAGCAAGCCGTACTCTTTTGAGAAGAAGTAAGGTTGTTAAAGTCTCTTCAGAAAGTTGTTACAGCTGTCACTTGGAATACTCGTCTGTTGCTGGCAATCATAACCAATGGAATAACAGACTCTTCAAGTGGCTCCGTAAAGATTTTACGTACATAGAGTCCTTTTATCTCGATGCAAATGTATCAAAGATAAAAAGAGAGTGGAGTATGCGAAAAATATAAAAGCGTATGGAAGCTTGAAAGGTTAATATCGTCTCTGAATACTATATGCGCTCGCTAAACGCATAGTCGTTTTCTACTTTTAATATCATGCATTAATGAATTAATTTTTCATCTACTTGCGCTATGCTAAAAATGTATGCCGCCCTCATTTGCAAAATACATATAGGAGCGCCGGTTTTTACTCGAAATTAACGTTTGAGAAATTTCGATCGTTTAATAATTTATCGCATGCAAAAGGGTCAACACTATGGGCGCCATAACACTTAATAAATTCATTAATGGGCGGTCGTAGATCTCGATTATCTAAGGGAGCTTAAGGGTAATGCTGTTTGACAGCGACGTTGTTGTCAGATGGTTTTCCACGATCCTTCATCTTCGAGCGCATATTAACCCAATTTACGTTCGGCCGTCGAGTACTGTAGTTACAGTGGAGCACGCTTGAGAAACGTCCCATTAATCATCACAGACAATCGATATGCGCATGCAATGTATTTGGATCTGACTTCCTCATCGGAACTTATGAATGGGGGCCTCACAGAGCCGCGTCCGTTTGCCGAAGACAACGCCGCGTCGTCGTCGGAGCAAATGCGCCCTTTGTGACTAATAGCCTGGGTATGTGAAATGAAACGCATCGCGGACGGAATTTAGCGCTCGTAACTTAGGAATACAGAGCTCTAACGCAATAAAACCCTCGACGCGCGCGCGCGCGATGTTACGTAACCGCGTTAGAGAATGCTGCACCACTCTGCGAGAGCGCACCGTGAGCGATTATGTGAAACGCCTGTTTACCCGCCATAAAACATGTAACGCGCCGTGGTAGTTTCCCGTTAAATATATCGCCAACTTATCTCCTGCGTCAAGACGCTCCTTTGACGACGGTAGCAGCATATATACGTATTCTCGCGGTCGAAGTGATCTCCGTATCCAAGCGTACGTAATCCTGAAAAAAAAAGGACAAGGGTAGCTAGCGTAGCGCCGTACTTTCAAGTTCAAACAAAATTGCCCTGCGGTCTCTCTCTTTTTTTTCTCCCCTAGGCGTTACACCGTAAAGGCGTGCACCATAAAGAAATTGCCGTCCCGCTGGAATCTCTTCCCCCCCCCTCTCTCCGCGTTACGTCCGGCCCTTGAATATCGAAGTTCACTGATAAAAGCGCGCGGCGCAGGCCGCGTATTTTAATGCAATTAATGCGATTCAGTACATTGCACATATGAGCATAAACAAGAATAGCTTTGGAAGTATTTAATACGGCATGAGATTAATAAACGAGATTGCGCTAATGAATTAACAATTTCCTCTATTTACATCGCAATATTTGCGCCCACTAGAAAATCAGCGGACCATTAAATTCTCTCGTGACTCCAGTCTATTAGCAACGACGATGTGCCAATGGGAGCGACGACGCGCGTACGAACCGCGCGCTTATCGCCCGCTGACAAATACGCACAGCCGTTTATCAAGAGGGCGGAAAACATGTATTTTTGCTCATGAGGACCTCGCGGCGAGACAAATCGTCAGCATAAGCCACACATTACTTCCACCCTCGTGACCCAGAACCCCCTTTCATCCTAGTGCAGCGCGATCACTTCGCATTTCGTATACACGACAGGAAGTGGTTGTTGCTGTGGTTACCGTAGCACGGATACTTCTCGTACCAACGTAATGCAATCTCGAGAGAAACTCCAAGATCCCGCGCTGTCACCAAAGATATACAGGACATTAGGCCATTTGCAAGATTGACTTACGAAGAGTCTCTATACGGCACGCTATACGGTACGCCTCATCGTTCGACGTCTCGCGATATCGAACAGTAAAATCGTTTACCATCGCAGAGTTTATCGTATCACGAAAAATATGAAAGAAAGCATTCGACGCATTCATGTATGTACATACGGGCACGACCACGCAGACAAACCGTCGCTTATTTCGTTCCCGTATCGCCGTGACCCAGAAAGTTCTAACCGAAAATTTCTTTGTCCCGCGCTTCCGGGTTAATCGCAGAATATAAATATACACATAAATCACAGATAACATTTCCATTTCCCGTGGACACCGTATTATCCTATCTCGTGGATCGCGGGCAAACATTTGCGATATTTCATCGTGTGATTTATCGTATTTATCGGGCTAACGACGCACGCAATTACCGTAAAGCTTTGAGAATATTATTAGGTCGGCGTTTATTCGCCAAAAGCTCGTCGATTGAAAAAAATATCCATGAATATGACACACTTCGATTCAGCGAATCCGCATGATGTGGTGGAACATCCATGGGGGACGCCGTGCGATATAATCCAAATAATTAGCCGGGAGTATATTGTATTGAACGATATCGTACGACCGCCATTATAATTATCGTGCTTTCGTAACGACATTTGATGTGAAATAATATGGGATCGTTAAAGCAGCCCTTGCTCACCGCATCTATTTCCGGATTTGCAAGAGACCCGAACATGCCAGGCTTAACAGAGGCTGAAACAGCGGCGCGCATTATCGATCCCATGAGATTCGCTCGTAATTCTCAAATGCGCCGAATTTAGTATTCGACATCGCGTTAAGCATTCATAGATATTTTCAATAAAAGTTTAGTGGGGATAAACCCTCCGTAATTCCGCACAAAAAAAGAAAAAAATTCCAAGAAGACAGTCGTTGCTGCGCCCTGCCCCAAGTTAAATATAAATCATTTTTTTAAATAAAATATTTGCAATAAACTTATTCTTGTCGGAGAACTTTGCGTTATATACTTTAAGATGATGCGATGTTGGGATGATACAAATACTTATTGTTTACAAAACTCTGTTCTCTGAATGTATCGCAAAGAGAGAAATAAACGGTTCCTGAGTGATTCGATGAAATTCCCTCAAGGCGAACTCATGTTTGCGGAACTTTTGCAGACGTCGACGTGAACGCGTTTTTCGATCATCTCGGGCAGGAGCTGATCGCATGGGCTTGCGTGGGTCTCTTAGAGCGGGCCTTTCGTTGTCTTGGGAACGATCTGACCGCTTTCCTGACCACACTCGACGGCGTAAACGACGTTGTCCAGCATCAGTCGGGATCGGATACCGAGGCGGAGTTTGTGTGTATCGCCACACCGGAAGCGCTGGAACTACACTTCACCACCGACCATCCTTCTATCGCTTATCTACTGGTGGGCAGTCTGAAGGGCATAGCCAGGCAGTTCTATAACGACAAAGCCGATGTATACATACTGCCGGATCCCTACAATACAAAATTTTTTAGGTAAATCTTTTTTGTCGCGTCCCTTATCCCGTTTTATCGCGATCGACAAGCTCGGGCTCTTTCTTTTTTCGTTCCACGTCGCTCCGCTTTTGTCGAGGTTTTGATGCCGCCAGTTCTCAGCCGATCTCATCCGCACAGATTTTAATTTCCGTTTTTTTCCAGCCCGATTTTGAAAGCGGTAGGCATAAGGAATCGCTATCGAAGCGTAAAGGCAAAGGAAATTTTCTAGGCCATCTTTGCGTTTAGTGAAGAATACAAAAATTGTTATCAAACGTCACGCGCGAGCGAGCTTTCCGCAGCAACGAATACAGAGGTTCGCGTTACCTCACTTTAAAGCGACACAATTCTGATTTGACGACTACTACTGGTACCTAAAGCGATAAAAAAGAGAACGAGAAAGAAAAAGAGACAGAGAGAAAGAGAAACGAAAAATATAAAATCAAAACGATACGAGCGCTGGAAAATACAATTTGGAGAAATACGGCGAAAATCGGTGGCACAACATCAAAACTGCGCAACGCGATTATGGCCTTTTCAATATTCGACAAAATTTTTCAATTCACTCGTGATTAAATCTCTGTATAAACGGTGAAATAAATGGTAAAATATAAATGGTGATTGCGGAGATGGACATATAAAATTTCAGGGTTGTCGCCGACCAGCGGGCGATGAATACGCCGTGACACGAACTCCAAATGAGCTTCACGTATCGAATGACTCTTTGCAACACTCGCAAATATTATTCCTTACGCAAATAATTTATACGCATTTATTTGTATGTCATTCATTATTTACGCAAATAATTTACGTGTTCACGAGTTCTAGAGTTTCCATTTCGTTTCGATCACGCGATGTCCCCGTTCACAGCGCGGTCACATACCCAAAATGGTGGTGTGGGCAGAGAGAAAAAAAACGAAGAAAGGAAGTACGGATTTATTTTATCGAATGTTATTATATCGTCCGTATGCTTTTGCATGACGTATTTAATGTTTGCCCACCGAATCGCGTGTACCGAAATAATGTCACGTGAGTAGAATGTAATTCGTGCAGATAGGCAAAGGCAGAGCACGTGAGAGTACAAACCTTTCGTTTGAACAAATATTGATTCTCGTCAGTGGCAAATATTTGATTATAGGTGCGGTACTATCGAGTCTCACGTTAATTCTGAAAGGATGAGATCGACGCGCGAACATGTAAATGACGTGCAAAACATTGTCACCGCACATCGCTTACGTTTCCGAGTTTAATTAAACGTTCCATGCAGGCCGGTTACATTTATCAGCGTGACACGCGGCATCAAGAGCGCGGCAGTAATTGCCTCTTGTTGTTTCATATCATCGTAAGAAATGTTGACCGTCCTATCGTATACTGGCAGTATACGCAGGTGCAGAACTTGAGAATAAATTCAATCCCAATTTTTATACGCGATATGCTCCGCGATTATCGCGGAAATGACGTTTCGAACGCGCATATTGCTTCTTGAGGTATTCGGTAAAAGCGCGCGAGCGACGTGCTGCCTTATTGAATATTTCTTCTGCGTGGCAGAGAAAGGACGGCAGCCGACTGCAACCACGTCTTCCTTGAATATTGCAGATACCGGATTACTCCAGAGCGTTACAGCGAACAGCCTGGCGTAGACGACAACTGCGACGTGGTGTCATCCACTTTCCGTCCACTCTCCACCGAAGCAACGGATCTTCGTATGGGGGTAGCGAGCTTTTGCAAGGCGTTCCCGTGGCACTTCGTCGTCGATCGTCAGCTGGAGCTCGTTCAGCTCGGCGTCGGTTTCATGAAAATTTTCGGGCATCATTTGAACCGGCTCGGCAGGGAGATATCGACATATTTCGTCTTCACACGACCCCACGGCGTCACTCTGACCTTTCACGAGATCCTAAAGCGCGCGAATACTCCGTTTATCCTGACCCTTCAGAGGCCGCACGACGTCGATAAATATCCTGCGGAGGTATGCTTCACATAACATGATTGCTAATGCAGGATGATTAACTTACTCGCGAACTCGAAATGCTACGTAGAGCAAAAATAAAATAATGTAAATAAGAGTAGCCTGGGCGAGGCAAACATTCGATTTTACAACTATTGCCACTGCGGCTTTCATTAATAATACTGTTTGAACACGTGTGCGTGGTAAGATAAATTTATAAAGAGATACCTACGCCTCGTGTTACGCAGGGCCTGGAAATGAAAGGTCAAATGGTACACTGTCCGGAATCAGACTCGATTTTATTCGTGAGCTCGCCATTCTTGAACGGTTTGGAGGGCTTAACGGGTCGAGGACTCTTCATTTCTGATATCCCTCTTCACGACGCTACAAGGGACGTTATACTCGTTGGCGAGCAAGCTAGGGCACAGGTGAGTAATTCACGGCCGATTTTATGTGGCCACCCAGATCGAGCACTCGTTATTTAACGTATAAACTTAATTCGCTTGTAGTTTGTGTCATTAACGGTTGTTATTGTTTCATTGCGGTAGAATAACATACTTTCGACGATTCATTGCATTTAATATAATTAAAACAACAGATCGATGTTCAGTACTATCGTATCCTGACATCCTCGCAAAGTACAATGGAGTAATCTTCTTTCAGGATGGCTTAAGAAGACGTATGGATAAATTGAAAAGTTCTATAGAAGAAGCTAACTTGGCGGTCGATGCGGAAAGAGAAAAGAATGTCAGCCTTCTACATCTTATATTTCCGCCGGATATTGCGAAACGACTATGGCTGGGTAAATTACAATAATCTATATTCGATTATACTATACAATAAGATACAGCAATATTTTTATTTCTCGCTCAAGATTCTCTCTTTGCTCTCCAAATGAAATGTAGTGTAATAAAATATGAAAATTAAAAGAATTAATATAAGAAATAAATTGTGAAAATTAACATAATTATATATATTAACTAAATAACTAAATTACCGAAAAAATTAGTCACGTGTAAATGATTTCAATGACAGCTTAACTATACTGTTATACTTGAGAATTCGATTAATCATAGCATTTAAATTATTTAGGAGAGACAATCGAGGCGAAAACGTATCCGGACGTTACGATGTTGTTTAGCGACATAGTGGGATTTACATCCATCTGCGCTACAGCAACGCCGATGATGGTCATCAATATGCTTCAAAATCTATACGAGCAATTTGACCTTTACTGTGGTCAGTTGGATGTGTATAAGGTATGCTATAAGTTAGGATTTATACTTTCACAAGGATCATATTGATTGTGATATCGATTTAATATAATTGTTAATTTGTTAATTTAATTAATCAAGTGAAGCTATTCATCTTCTTCATTTTTTAAGCTTTTAATTGATAAGAATCGAAAAATAAGTCGTATTTAAATGCTTCTCGATACATTGGAAAAATAACTATTAATTTATCACGTAAAAGAGCAATTTTTAACAATATGTACTTTTATTTTATCAATCATTATTTCACGAGTACCGATCGTTTCGTTATTTCTGTCTCGCGTCGCTAAAATGTACGATGCTGCCATCTGTGAGATACCAAAGGAACTGGATTTAACTCACAGGAATGACTTCTTATCATCATCGGCCTATTTGTTTTTCAACAATAGTGAATAATATAATGCCAATAGAATAGAAAAACGTATTGTTTTGCAAGAATCAGTTTAATTTATCGAGAAAATTTAATTATATCAAACGTGTTCTATAAAAGCTATTATATGCGAGTATGAATGGAATGCATCGATTCTACTTTTCATCTCCTCTATGAATACAGGTAGAGACAATCGGCGATGCCTACTGCGTTGCATGCGGCCTTCATCGAAATACCAATACACATGCACAACAAATTGCTTGGATGGGCCTAAAGATGATACAAACGTGCTCTCATCACCTGACTCACGAAGGCAAGCCAATAAAGGTATTACATCGATGATTGCACGACTGTAGATAAGATCGTGATTACATGCAATGCAATTTTCTTTCAGCACAATATCAATAGTAATAGCATAGCAAACATTACATTTGCTATTGCAATAATTTCATGCAATTTGATATATTACAATCGGCGTTTCTATTTCTATTACATTGAGCAACAAAAACATATCATGATAAGAGTATCGTTAGTGACACAACAGCGTTATATTAAGTATATTAAAAAAAAGAGTTATTTATGTTCAAGTAAATATATTTATTTTATAACATTATTTTCTTGATTTAAATAAATATTAGCTAATATAAAATAATCAATTTTTTAAACTTAAAAAAAATTGTTTTAATCGCACACTCACACACACACACACACACACAAGGAAATAATGTTAAAATAAATACATTTACTTAAACATAAAAAATGTTTTCCAGTCTACTATATGGCATTGTATGTTTCATGTTTTAATACGTAGTATATGTAAAATAAACAATTCAAAATTTTTGTGAAATATATTATTTCACGCGTCTAAATGGTATTTCTGGCAATGTTAGAAACATTACACTATTATAATATATTTTTTAAAATACCTTCGCCAATTTTTCTTCTAAACATAATTTTTAATTGTATGTCTCTTTTTTTTCTTTTATACTTGAAAATAATAATCAGTACAATCTCTCAACTTTCAACTCTCAAATCTCCCTTTCTCAGAAGGGGACACTATATTTCTTCCAAAGTTTTTCAATTGAGAGATATTTCTGATTATTACATATCCATTCAAGCAGACAGTCTGTTGTTTATTATTCTCGCCTTGAATGCTATTAAAACTTTTCCCATTTAAAGTATATTTCTTAACTACGGCAACAAGCGGACGGTTTGAAAATGCGAGAAAACACGGCCCATCCACGGTTGCATTAACATTTAAAGCAAGTTGCACATTTCTTTTTTTCATTGATATTTTCTTGCGACTTGTCAAACTTCTTTTTCTTATATTCGCCAATATGCAGCGTACAGAGCTGTTATCGACTCACTAAATTGTCCCGCTTTACTGTCTTATCAGATGCGCATTGGCATTCACACCGGGATGGTGTTGGCGGGCGTCGTGGGCAAGAAGATGCCAAGATACTGTCTCTTCGGACACAACGTCACGTTGGCGAATAGATTTGAATCCACGAGCGAGCCACTTCGCGTCAACGTCAGTCCAACTACGTACCTGTACGTCTTTCGACAAGATAATTTCATCTCGCATGTACGTACGCGTATGCGCATCGTTCACCACTGTTATGAATGTATTTACAGATGCTTAACACAAAAATCGGGATTCATATTGGAACCGCGGACCAAGGACAATCTACCCAAGGGAATGCCAGCCGATGTATCGGGCACGTGTTACTTTCTGAACGGGTATCAGCATAGCGGTGTCAACGCGAGCGAGCCTCTCGATGTGCATATTCAGGCTGCAATTACGGAATTCGGAATCAGTAGCAATATGTAGATACCTTCCGATACGGGGACGTTTACCGTTGATCAGTGTGTTACTTTAACGATGTTACCGTCGATAATAGCGATGGCACACCCGATACTATCAGATCGATGTATATGGACTCTCAAAGCTGGCACTAAAGGTACATTAAAAGCATGGCGCTAATTGTGTACGAACACATTGAAAGAGATCCTGTGCGGATACTATTTATACGCAGAGTCTTAGATTGTAATCGTTATATACCTATTAAATATAAGAAGCAAGTAAAACTCTATGGACTCTACGCTTGTGTGTCATTTAAAGAACCCTGTCCCATCCGAAAACAGTGTCCATCCGAATTCTCTGACTTATCAACTATCCGTGCCGTACGGAATAGCAAAATATTGCTTCAGCAATATTACAGCAACTGCAAAATGTTCGTTTCAAAAAAATTGATACGTAATGTTGCAGCAACGTTGTATAATATTGCATTAACGTTGCTGCAACATTACATATCAATTTTTCTGAAGCGGACATTTTACCAATCGCAAAATGTTGCTGAAACATTGCAGCAATATTTTGCAATGCTTCTTCTACGCTGTGCTGTATGGGTACATATGTATATCCAAATTACGAAATTAATTATCATTTTTATGCCTAACGTAATCATACGTAAAGAGGAAAGAATACTAATTTATCAAAAGATTTTATAAAACAGTTCTGCCTTACCTATATGCGCATCTGGCTGAAATCAATAACAAACCATCAATACTTCCTGTATTATGGAAACTATTTTCAAGCTGTTCCCTCACAAAACAGATTTCACATTCTTCTTCCGCGCAGCTGTTACATTTATTATGTTTCACTTTTTACTTAAATAAGTATTTATTTTCCGATAAGACTCGGATCAGATTGGCATTTTATAGCGCAGTTTATTTTTGCACATAAAAGCGCGTGTTGTGTTTGTTTCTGCAGATTGAGATCGGACGAACGTTGCGCGACTTTATTTCTTTCTTTCAGACGGTAAATAAAATCAATACTGCATGAATCCAGTCACTCTAACGAGAAATAATGCGAAAATCTTTGCAGCACAGCGCATTACGTTGTCTTATTAATGACTGATGCGCAATTTTTCGTGCAAGAAAGCAACAAAATTTACGAGGCGCGATTTACGTAGCCGCTAATATTTCAACTTTCCGCGGAAACATTTTCCGAGGAAACTTCCGGCCGTTGTACGAAGTAGCGGCTTTTAAGATAATAACCCCGGTTTGTGGATCACGGTAATAACTAATTGTGCCGTTCTCGCGGCGAGACGCGGCAGCAGTCCGCTTATTGAAAAGCGCGGCCCGTTCCCGCTTTAACGTAACCGTGCGCGCATCGTTTTACCGGGGGGTACAAAAGAAAGACGGGGTGTATTGTAAAACTGAAAGCTAGAAGGTGGTTTTACAAAGCCACTGTCACTAACGGCCCCTTCGTTCTCTCATGTACTTGCGCTTACGTATATAATACATGTATGTGTGTGCATGTATGTGTACATGCTTACGCGCACCAGCAATCCGCTCATGTATCCTCAATGTTTCTTATGTTAGCGGCATTTATGCAGAGGCGAAGAAATTAAACATCATCCCTTCCGGCTATGTCATGTTATCAAACGCTCTGAGCAAAGTAATCGGTAAAGAGTCCTGGAATGAAACTGTGAGACGTGTGTATAAATATTAAAATATATGGAAAAGATGAAAAGGAAAAAACCGGAACAGTTAGACAGAATAATGAGAGTGAACGACATTAAAGTCCGATTAATAATGAGCGTCATCGTAAAACAAAAGATCATACATTCCCGCAAAGTTTTCAAAAGAGTTCGTTATGAATAAGTAACTGCAGAAAACAAGTGATTTTAATTGAAAGATTAAATAATTAAGAAGCATTTATCGAGATTCCAAATAAGTGAGTAAAACAGGAAGAGCATTAAACGCAAATGTAAAAAAAAGTGTACTTGGGCTGCATTAAAAAGAAATATTATTAATGAGATTTATTTTCATTGCAGACTCGAAACTAAAGGTGCTTAATGATTTAATGCTTAAAATGATAAATTTATTTTCGCAATAGTATAAATACAGTAAATCATAAAGAATTTATGTTATTTGATAATCAATAACCTGATGCCATAATAATTTTTTAATTTAATTACTAATTTTAAATAAATTAACAGATACTTTGTTTGGCTACATAAAAAATAAAATCAAAATTAGATCTGCTTGATTTGTTATCTATTTTATTTTTATTTTTATATCTCCATTTATTATATGATTAAAACTCCTGTTTATTTCGTTAAAAAGAAACGAGAAAAAGAATAAAGAAAACTGAGACTAGTTGATCAACTTTTGAATTTTGCATTTTATAAAAAATTGAGATATTTATCAAAAAAACAAATTCTATATCAGTCACAGGACACATTAGGTTACCTAATAAAACTTTAATACAAAAAAATAACAAAAAAAGCTAATAACTAATATAAAAAATTGATGTTTTTTGAATACGTTTCTTATATGTCAAATAGCATCAGAGTCGTTGTAAACACATCAAACACAGAATAAGTTAACTGTATGTGAGTTAAGAAATAATGTATATTAAAATACATAATTAATAGAGGAAGGACGGCGGTTGTGGAATATACCTGAGGTGGCGGAATATCTCATATAAATTACGCTGAATTCTAAGAACAATCATTAAAATTACTTCATTATAATCTATTTAGATATTGCAGAATGGTTACTGATTATTAGTATTCGCTGTGTTTTTATAAAAGCTGAATTTTAGTTTTGCGAGCAGCAGAAATTTATATAAGGGCTGTGGTTGTGAATATGATCGTCTGCCATATGCATTTCTCTTACGGCATTACAATAATCTTATTGTAGATGTTGTATAATGTTCATTAGAAACAAAAGAATTATTTTAAAAAGTTTCAAGTTTTATTTAAAAAAATTTTTAAACCAAAAGAATTATTTAAAGAAAATTTTTTTTAATAAAGTATATTTTATGAAATGTTTGTAAAACCTTGTTTTAGTACATTTATTTATGTGTCAAATCTACAAAAGATCATTAATTTATGTTTTTTTTTTTATAAATAAAAATGCCTTTTATAACATTAGTTGTTAGTACGTATTTCACAACCCTCCGGCTGTTCCACAAATGCATCCTTTTTTCTTTTTCAGTAAATTGTAAATTACGTTCGTTCTATATACCCGATAAACTTCTATCTATGTAGTACTTTATGGTTAATAAACTGGCGTTGATTAGAATTGTGTCGCGTTTATATTTACTTTATTGTCAAAAAACAAAATGGTATTTTTTACAACTTTTCTTTCCATTATATTTAAATGTATTTTTATTCATTTTAATATAATGTATCAAAAATTGAAATTTTACTTATATTTAACTAATTTTTATTGTTAATTTTTGATACAATTTCTTATAAAAATTAGATGCATCTAAAAAAATATATATAAAATTCGTCTTTTTTATGACTAATTAACACGTATATCTGTACTCATAATATAAGTTTGGCATATGTAAGGTTAATTAACTTATTAGTCCGTTTTTGAAAAAAATTCGTGATATGCAAATATTGAGACACATAAACAAAAGTGAATTGCGAGAAAATATTAAATAAAATTTACACTAAATCTTATATTGTCTAAACAGACATATGAAACACTTAGCAAATTGCATGACAATTTAATATGTAAGATTAAAAAATGTAAAATTAAAAATATTTACTTGCTTACATAATTTTTCAATAACGCTGCGTAGTTCTTGAACAAGATGCATCTGTGTTAAAATACTTTGAGTTATTGAGCAGCAGCATGTCTGCTACATGTACAAACACGGTTATAGTTATCTCCAATTTTTTGTTTTGAAAACAAATCCAATTAACTTGTTTCTGTAGTCAACTAACCCTAGTCTTTTATATCCAGTAATCCAGTACTAATCTAAGAAAGATTTCTAGGAAGCATGCCGCCGCCTATAGTGTCGTGATGTATTAAAGAAATTAAATTAAACGCTCTTGTAATTTTCAAAAGCTTGGCCAAATTAGTTTGACAAATATTTCTTTGTCAAGAAATACGATGCTTATTAAAGCAATTTAATTAAACTACAAAATTTCATTAAACATTTACGTCATAATATTTACGTCGCATTTAGAATGAAAGCTGTCAGGAAAATACTATGTTTGCACAGAGTTTAAATATTCAAGTTAAGTTACTATTTAGAAATCCGCTTAAAACACTACTTTTTAATATTACGACATTTATATATTACTCTACTTTAAAAATAACTATGCACTCTCCTTTCAACAAATTTAGGTTAACGCATTAATAATTCAGTTTATTAAATTTAAGAAGTTAGATATTACATCATATATTTATACGAAACAGAGCTGTAATAAAATAACGTCTTCCTCAAAATCATTTATTAAGATCTGTTAACATATTACGATTATAGATAAAATATAATAGCTCGTTTAAATCGAGTAAATATTTTAATAAGATATGCGCATCGTTAAGCATCCGGTAGATATTTCGAGTGCCTCGAGTTTAATACGCGTGACATAATCCACATTCTCCGCTTAATTACATTCTCTTGATAGTTTCGAACAGTGTGAAGTAACTGGAACATTAGCTCTACAAGTTTAAGAAACCACCATATCGAGATCTATATCATTTCAAATAGCACTGCCAATTTTATTATGGAACATCGAAAAACACTTTGAATTAATTCAATCTCTTTCTGCCAATAAATATTGATCAAAGCAAATGTGTTATATTTTCTTAAATTTATTAATTCTTTTTATAAAATGCAACATTATTACATAGTATAAGTTATCGGATTATTATTATATTTATACATTTAACTGTCTCTAACATTTAATTTAGTATGATTATTTCTTCTAAAAGCAATAAAAATGTCGTCAACTCAATACGCCTTCATCTTGAATGTTGCTTCCACTTTTCACGCAAGAGGACAACTATGAGACAAGTCTGAAAAATTGCCGCGCAGCTCCTTTTGCTACAAAGGTTTCATTACAGAGGACCTCATTATTTACCTTTCCATCTGTCGCACATCTCTACCACATTGAGTTGAATCATCCTAATGAAGAGCCGGTAATTGGTTAATTAATATTAACTGACGCGAATGGCACAGTTTTGTATCGATTTTATCTGGCAGTAATGAATTCTCTTGAGCGTTACTAATTTAACAATAATTTTAAAAGGAAATATGTTATTTAATATCACGTCTCTTCCAGAACAAGTATTTAATTTTTATGACTTTTAATTAACAAATGGTCTTTTAGAGAATAATTAAGTTTGTGCATTTTACTTCAATTGGATTCCTTCGCTTCCGTTCGCATATATACTGGATGACGTAATACGTACGTCTTGCAAAAGCTATTCCGAAACGACGTGCCGCCTGCTTACGGCTCCCCTCTGTCATATTTCTACTATGTCGACACGTACTTATTGTTAACTCGCTCGCATATGTGGAATACGAATATGTGCATACTTTTTTTTGTGTCGCAGCGTTCATCTCGTTGATTCGATTAAATTCGCAATGACGTATGTCGACTTAACCGACTACAGAACCGATCAAAAAGAATATTAAATACTAAGCACATGTTGTAACTATATGCGTATCAATGCAAGTTCTTTTTTTTATTTCTTTGTTTAAAAAATTGGTTAAAGAGAAGATTTTTCTTATTGGGATTTTAACTCGTGTCCAATATGGTCGCCTCAATAAGGATGTTCCCACGTTAAATATGAGTGTGCAGTGTGAACATTGACGTGGAAAATCCTTATTGAAGCCGCCACAGTTAAAATCCCAATAATATAAATATTATTAGTAATGAAACAAATGTGGATCATAAATGTCAGAATTGTACAAGTTTGAATAACAATTGATGACGATATCTTTGAGAAGAAAGAATTGAAAATACGCCTGAACGAAAATTTTTTATCAAATTATAGAAATACATAAAAAGTGATTCATCTTTAGAGAAAAAAAATTAAAAATTTATCAATTTGATAATCTGGACTTTTCATCTAAAGTAATCGTGCCACCATTGAAACAGGTGTACTTTTTGACAAAGTATTACAAAATATTGCAGCTTTTTCTTTCCATATCGAATTTTATGCGGTCGTGATTTCATTTCATGTACCTGTTTCGATCCCTCTTAAGACTGGGTACAACAAAGTGGACGTTTAATAAATTTTCCATGTAACGTACAATATCCGATAAAGCAGATTTTACAAATCTCATATTTAACTTGGTAGTCCAGTCATCTATATTTGTTAAATGTAATAATACCTAATCCACAATGTTTAAAATAATGCGATTTACAATAATTAAATTAATGTCTATGGCGGAAATTTAATACATTTAATGATTTATCCTATCCTGTCGCTGAACATTATCTCATTTTGACATCAGCCTATTTATCGTATGATGTATAAATAATATATAATTATTCATTGCAATTAAATGTGTGAATGTACGTACATATTTTTACGTATGTATATATTTATATTAAAATATTCTTATTACACGTATATACTATAATATTAATTATTGTTTAAATATTCTTTAATATAATTAAATAAAATACACAATTAAATAATGTAACAAAAATAACAATCAAATATAATTCTTTTTTTAATTTATATAGACAATTGAGTGCAAGCAAAATTTAAATTGTTATCATCAAAAAAATATAATATCTTTATGCACCACAAACGTACAATTAATTTTATTTTTTTTTAAATTGGAACACGCTTCAATAGTTTATTATTCATTGCAACGAATTACTGCATGCTTAGCGAGAACGTAGAGAAGGCAAATGGGTGGAAAGAACTGAAACGGAGACCGCGATGAATGAAACATAATTTATTCAATTGGTACTAATAAATGATATTTATCTCATCCACTCAGTAATTACGTTAGAATAAAATTTGCATATTGCCACAGCAATTATATATTTAAAAAATTATATTATTGCCGACGCAAAACATTGATAAAAAATATCCTTGACTATAAGCGTGTGAGCAAGTCATTAAGAAAAAAAGAATTTTAAGTTTCAAAATCGCACGTTAAGAATTATAAATGATTTATGATAGTCGCAAACAAATTTTTTTCGAAATTTATCTAATTTGAATTAGTGGAAGACAAAAGTGTGAATATGTAAAATTTCAGTAATCAATGTGCGCTCTGTAGGTATATCAATTACTGAAAATGTGAAAATCAATTGCTAGGGCAATGTTCGCCTCTCCATTATTCAATTTTCATATGATCGTTAAATTGATTGCATTCGTATTTTCTGCAAATTGATGGAGATTTGATCGCCAAAGTAAAATTTATTATTCAGATTAAATTGTGCTCTTACATTATCGATCTATAGTTAAAATTTCATTATTAAGAAATCCATGTCAATGATGCGAGATAAGGCACGTAAGACGAATTTTAGAAAGGGGCTGATAAAGTATTTATAGTGTAGCGTCCCTCTCTATTTACCTGCAACATCGAGATAGCTGGATATTTTATTTACGACGTCCTTTTAATGAGATAGATTCAGCTCTGTGATAAAATATCTAACTTGTTTCCGTCGGCAATGCAACCGTGTTGCGCATTGTGTGTTATTCGTTTGCAGGAGACTCGAAGTTTAATTAATCGCTGCTATATCCGCAATGCATGGAATTACGCTTTACACACGAACTTAACTGCATTGTAACATGTAAAGTCTAATAATAAACGTTTAACATCGCTTAGCGTTAAAAACGTAACCGTTTCGCTGTTTTTCCTCGTTCGCTAATTAATAATTACATTCCGCGCGACTAAAGATACATATACGTTTATTAATGAATAGTTTTGTTTTACGTGAGACGTTCGTACATAGTGAGCCTTCGGTTTATGTAAATATACGCTACCAAATACGATAAATTATTACGGACAAATAGCAATACGCGCTTTAAAATATTGAATTAAATTCACGTACGTTTAATATCGAGATTTTATTGATAAAATCTACTTGTTTTTTATTTAACACGCATGTTTTCCTAGCAACTTTGATAATTCTGGCGTAAACGTCGAGACATCGTTAAGAAAAGATTTCCAGAAATTAATTGAAGGTAGTAATTTTAAAAATGTTCTCTAATCTCTTTCACATAATATACAAAACTTGATTAAATTTTCAAAATAAGTTTATGATGAACCACGAAACTAATTGTCCAGACACAAGATAAGAAAATTTATTTTACGCTATTAACTTTACCATAAATATTATAATTTCATATGGAAAACTCGATTGGAGTTGCTATAATGTATTTACATTAAAAATATGCTTTAATTTCTAGCATACAATAATCTTCCAATATCTTGTGTCATGTAAGATTATCTTGTTTATTTCACATAGTCCCGTCTCAATTTTACTATCTTGTAACATGTTTATAGAATTAAATAAAAACAAGCAAAGAGATAAGATACAATTGGCACTTTGTGGCTTTGTTGCAGTTTTATTTAAATATGTCTTTCAATCTGACTTTGTTAAGGACAAGCCAGTGAATCTTTTCAACTTTTGAACACAAGTTTGCTTTTGATGGAAGTTATCACTGGCAAATGTTTTTACTTTCAATCGGGCTTTTCTTTAAAAATATAATTATAATATTTAATAAATTTACAACATAAAATAAACCAATATTCTATGCCCGGATTAGCTTCATAACTATATAGACATTTCTGAATTTCTTCAAATTCTTTGACAATACAGTTTTTTTAAAATAGTTTAAAATAGCATTAAGTCTTATTGGAAAAAAAATTTCAAGTACTTTAATCGTAAATAAAATATAAGAATTTTGATAAAGTATAAGAAATAACAAAATTTAAAAAACATTTTGTAATTAAAAAAATAAAGTTTAATCGTATTATTTTTATATATAAAAGTAGAAGATATCCATAAATTATAAAATTCTCTTTAAATATAATATTATACTAATAAAAATGTGACAAAGTTATTACATTAAAATTATTAAAAATTACATAAAAAATTCTTTTCAATTTTTTTCGTATTAATATTTAATAATATTACAAAAAATTATTATAAAGAAAATTTAAAAATAACAAATAAACATTTGTATTTTATTCATTATTATTTTGAAGATGACAACGTCACAATTAAACTGTGTAAAAGGAGATCAAAATTAAAAAAGTTACTACAAGTTTTTAAAAGCAATCCGTTACCGAGTCGAAAAAATAATTAGCTGTTGTTCTCAGTTACTAATTCTAAAAAGTAATTTGTTAACGTTTTCTTAAAAAGTAACAATTTTTTATTTTTTCCGTTACTTCTTTGTATTAAAACAAGATCAAATTCAACATAGAATTTTCTTTTCTAATGTTTTTTTTTATTAAAATATTAATAAAAACAATATTCTTTTGTACCTTAAATTCGCAATATCATAAAAAATTTACAAAGAAAAATGAAAAAATGCATATTAAAAAATTTTTATTTTTATTAAATTCATATAACAAAATTTATACTTTTATGCATTCTTAATTTTATGTTTAAAAATTTTAAACTTAAAATTGTCATTAGTAATTTAATATTACATTTATAAATTTACACTTTACAAGTTAATTAACATATTGACACATTTATTGACATATAAACATGTAAGAGTACACAAAGAAAAAATTCGTCAATAATCTATTAAGTAAATAATTAATCTATCTTAACTTTTCTTTATTGAAACCATGGCTTGTAAATCAGAATTAAAAAGGTGGATTAAAATTTATGATCTGAAATAATAAAAGTACTAAACAAACATTACAATCGATATATGAGTACTCATTATTGATCTAGGCCATATTGGTTCTATCTTACAGTTCTTTTTCTTTGACTATAAACAAGATGCTATAACGAAAATGTAAATTAAATGCAGCGTTGTAAAGTATAAATATAGAACTGCAATAATATAAACTGCGGAGGTTAATAACCATCACTTGATAGTTATAGAAAGCAGTTTCCTACGAAACTTTCCTACGAAATATTAGATCATGAGAAACATAATCAAGAAAATTCTACTTTCGACTTTACTATCAACAGCTGAATACACAAACTGAGCAATCAACTGTTGCAAACAAGTTACGTTGACAAGCTATACAACATTCATAGCGTTATTTGTTCAAGTCATCATATAACTACTTGGAAAGACTAAGTATCATATAGGGTACTAGACCAAATAGAGTACGTTTATCTTGTAACGATAAGGTTACAAGTATAATTAAGGTATTACGTCCCAACTCTATAAAAGATTTAAGGTAAGCTTTTCTAATTCGATTAACCACTCGCATTATGCGCAAATGCAGCTTTCACAGAGCAAAATTGCATTAGCGCGTAATGCAATTGATTAATTGATAAAGTAAAAAATTCATCTAAACTGAAAAAAGAAATTTCTTGGGAAATTAATTTATTTAATCTGATACGTACAATTAAATATTAAGTTCCTTAATTAATTCTTGATTAAAAAATTTAAACAGTTGACATGAATGAACTAAACTCTTTTTTGTACAATTAAATAATTGATGAATTAATTGAATGTTTAGTTAATCGTATCTGATTAAGAAACACAGTTTATCAACAAATTTTTTACTCGGTGTATACATGAATGAAAAGTCACGTGAATCTCCTCCCTTTTCAAGCTAGAGAACCTCTTTAACGCGATTTGCGTCCACCGAGATAGATCGCTTCGGCATTTCCGCCGAAGGGGGAATAGTCAATTCAAAAGCTGCGAAAAAATTCCATTATGGTGAATATACGCGAGTCTCGGACCATTCGATATTACACGTGCTTGTTGGTGGATGTCCCGTCGATCTTTTTATCGGCGCGGAAGCGCCCCGTTTCTCCGAACGCTGAGAAGAGCATTCGCGGAGAAAAATCGGAAAAATCCACGAGTACTCCACGCCCCTTACGTACGCTCGCCGATCGCGCGCGTATATACGCACGTTACTCCAATTCCCGATGCGAATCGGAGCGCGGAGACCGGTCAAAGGCGCGTCGTCGCGCCCGGGGTCGCCGTCGACCGCTAGGAGCGCGCCGGTCGCGAGCGCGCACCTCGGCCGCGTCTCGACGCTCAGTCTGCCGCAGTCAGCAGCACGGGAAGGTTGTGTCGCTGTCGCGTCGCGTCGCGTGGACCTCTCGCTCTCTCTCGTTCTCTCTCTCTCTCTCTCTCTCGCTCGCCGCTTCCCTCTCTCGCTCTTCCTTCACAGTTTGACCGAGAGATCGCAAGATCGCACGAGCTAGATCCCTCTCGTCTGGATTCGTTCGGCCGCGTGTATCAGTGCTCGCGAGCGAGAGATCGCCCTCGTGGGAACGCATTCCTACACGGCGTACTGTATCCTGTTTCGCGCGCGTTGCTCTATACGTCATTGTCACGCGCGCGCTCGCTCGCTCGTGACACGGGGATCCTGCGGCGTGCACGTCCCGCGCGCGCGCGCGCGCGTTTCTCCCGCTCGTCCGTGGTGCGACCTTCTGCGAGCGTTGTCCTTCGATTGTGTCGCGACGAGACGCGCGCTCGGCCATCGCAACTTGTGTGTGTGTGCTTCTTTTCTCAGTGCGCGGGATAATGTGACGCCGTGCGCCACGTTTTCGAACGACGCGGGCCGGGACGCGCGCTCCTTTCGAGGAGTCCGAGAGTTCGGTTAGTGTCGAGGTTGTGGCGAGGCTGAGGATCCCTCTCTCTCTCTCTCTCTCTCTCTTTCTCTCTATCTCTCTCGTAGTACATACGGCGCGGTGGTATCGCGCGGCCGTGCGTGCGGCGTCCTTTGTGGTCAGCGCGGGGAGATAAGGGGGCCTCTCGACGGGAGTATAAAGCGTAGAGGAGAGGGGAAGCGGAAGGTGTCGGAGAGGACGGCGTGAAGTCGTCGCCGCCGCTTCGATTAACGGATACGAGCACGGGGGCCTGCCAGCGGGACGGCGACGGGAAGGGTGAGTCAACCGATCTTCTTTTTCTTCCTCTCTATGAGTTTTATCCGCTCGTCTCGCAGCCGTTCCGTTCACGTATTACTAGTGAAGGCAAGCGCGCGCGCGAGCGAGCGAGCGAGCGAGCACGCTCGGATGCACGAGAGTGCCGATCGTCGAGCCTACTCACAATCAGCTTACCTCTGCCACACACATATTCGCATCCGTGGCACACGAGGCGGTGCACGCTGCGATCGGCCACGCGCTCGTTTCGTTCGGGTAACGCGGGTCTCAGGGACCGGAATGGAATCTCGTCCGGAGCGCCGGCGGTGCCTGGCGAACCTCACGGGATCTCGCTGTTGTCTTCGACTCTTCCGACGGCGCGGCGAGCCGAGAGAGCGCTCCGCTGTTCCGTCGACCGGTACCGCCTAGAGAGACTCTCTCTTTAAAGCCTTGTGTCTATGCGAAACTAGGAATCGGTTCGAGATCTCGAATGCGGGCAGAATGGACCAATCGTATTAGTCAGTTGACGAAATTATACAAATGCGATTGGCCATTCTCTCTCTCTCTCTTTCTCTCTGTCCAAAATTTCGAATCAAATTCTAGCACCGTGGACGACGTGGACACAAGGCTTCAATAAACCTATTGCACAATGAAAAGCACAGGTAATAGGAGCAGGGAATAACAACGGGCAATAGATTTCAACCAACCAGAAATCGCGGAAAATATCTGCAAATCAATCAGAAGTTGTGAAATTTATTGTCTGTGCTTTGCATCATGCGATAGGCTTAAAGTCTGATTTATAGAGGCCATAAGAAATTAGCCAAACACAATCGATTATTCTTCTATAAATCGACTATGATAGGCTAATTTCTTACGGTTACGGCCTTCATAAACCTGACCTTTAAGAGTCACGAAATAACGTCGAGATTAGGCCGGACTCCATTTTTCAGCAGAAACCGGAAATAGTCATGGCTAATGAATAAACTGCAAGCATCATCACAGTGATAAAAAGACATGTTCAACATGACATATTACGGACACGTGTTGTGCATCTAAATACAATTGTGAGAAAAAAAGTTATCCCAGCAAACACCAAGTTACAATTAAATATTTCCTTCTTAACAAGTGTATTATATAATAATTATATTGTTGAGTGGGAAATTATAACTAACGGTTATATAACTGTAACTTGGTGTTTGTCAGGATATTATTAACATCTTAGTCGACACAATTTAACTGCTGTATAATTTGGAGAAAAAATACTTCATATAAGAAATATTTCTTGATATTTATATCATAATTATTTGTGTCTATTGCTCTTTTTTAAGTGATGTAAATGTGAAAATGCTACCATTTACATATAAACGTTATTTAAAAAAGTAGTTAATTATAATAAGATGATAAAAATATTATGCCATCATCGTTACTGTTGAAAAAGGGCGAAATTATAATATAACTACAACATTGCTACGGTGCAAACTTTCACGTTATATAAAATGTGATACTAAAACTTATAACTTTGATATTATGTGCGTCATTATCATAGGAAATTTAGTCGTTAAATTTTAAAACGGTATTTAAATGTATAATTATAATATTTAAATGGTAGCTTATAGTCTCTGATTTATCGAATCTGGTGCTAATTTCATTTCGACCCGAATGGGTCCTTTCCCATGATATTAACGTATACCGTGAACGTATAACTGTGTCGACTGCAATATTTCAGAATTACTTTCTAAAATCTCTGGTTATTGTTCTGCGCCAGATTGCAACAATTTTGTTTTTTTGTGCTTTAGAAATTAAATTTCACGCCTTAGCTATTTCCAGTTGTCTTTTTTTTTTGCTAAAAAATGTCGGCACCAATCAAAATGGAATCGTTCTTTCGCGACTCTAATTAGAGGGTCTCTAACATCGTCTTGTTGTCCAGAACCTCGCAATCTCATCGTTCGAGATCAGGTGCGACCGCGTCCATAGAGCTTTCGTACAAGAATATCCGCAAGACGTTACATAGTTATACTTACGTTACGGATCGCTCTGTACGTTAGCCCAACTTTGTTTACAAGCATGGACTTAAGTTTATGGTTTATACTTGCGTTACAGATCGCTCTGTGCATCGGCCCAAGTTTATTTATAAGTACGGGCTTAAGTTTATAGTTTATACGTAATGTAACGTAACGTCTTACAGATGTTCTTGTGTGGAAGCTCGTACTTTCTGGCATCTGTCCCGAAACCTCGAATCGCGCGGGAAAGAACGGAACGTGAGACGATAGGTGTCTAAGATCCGGGACCACCACTGAATGAAGAAAACCGGGAACAGCACGTCGCGATATGTCGCATTGGGTTAGTTTTATGACATGACGCTACAGTGGTCGAGTTACGATCCAAATAACAAAAAAAATGTCTTTGTTGCATTTATTGCAAAAATACTCAATTGCGACAAATGTTAAATGTTTTGAATACATTGACATTATGTACAATAACTTTGTAGTGACATTAATTGATTCATAATCTCTTCAAATTAGATAATATTTTGTTTTGTATAGTTTATATATTTAGTGTTTAGATAATATTTTAGTAATTTGTAAAGTTTTCAGTTAATTATTAAAAATTTCTATTCCAACTTCATGTTTAAAACATGTTTAACAAGAATTGTCGTGCAAAGTAGTAATATGCTAGAGCAAAACGTTTTTATTTATTCAAATTTGTGTATGCGACATAAATTAAAATTCAAAAACCTAAAGTACTTTCAAATTTAAGAAAAATGAATTGATTATATTTGTTTTTCGAACTTTGGTCAGCTTCTTTCAAAATTTTGATTACTGTGAGACATTTCCAGTGATGTGAGGAACATTATCGAAAATTTATTACTGCACATAAAACAATAATACTACTACATATTATAAAATGTTGCATAAAAAATGAATAAAAGCAGGCTCCTATAATAAATATAGTTCACTTCATAAATGCAGTTCACTTCATTCGAAGTCACGTCTCATAAAATTTTCATACACAATTGACTCGAGTGGTAGGCATCAATAGTCGCATTTGGTTCATTTTTATAACGTCACATTCGTCGCACCGTTTTTCGCTTCGTCCTTCCCGGTGCTTTTTATTTTGCATCTCCGCCGTTGAAACGACTTTTGCGATTTAATGATAGCAGAATGCGCGAGCACATTGGACGCGTGTTAATGTAACGACAACAAATATTTCAGATGCGTTTAATGTTGGATGAGAATACGATCGTCCGATATGTGAATATCAAACGATCGCGTCTGCGTATAATTATGCCGGTGTATCTAAATTATGTAGTTCGAATCTTGAACATTTTGCTCGATTGGGAATATCACAATTGTACCATCAAATATATTATGCGTGGTGCATTTCGATATAGCAGCTGTATCATTGAATAACAATGGCGTTGATACTCGTATATGGTGGATATGGTCTCGTATGATTTTACGAGAAACGAAATAGATTACAGATTAGAGAACAGAAATAATCTTGATCTTTTAAATATAACGTCAACATTTGACACTGGCATGCATCTTTCAGCGTTCGCCGTCTGCACAATCTTCGGTTAACCAAAAAGTTAATTATAATTTAAAAATTCACGGTATAAAAGCTTTATCGGTCATAGCTAGATCTTAGTGTTGATATTTATTGCATGATTTATTGTGGAATACACCTTTTCAAGTTCATGAAACTCAGTTCTAAGTTGAAGTTCTCTATTTAATATGATTAAAAATCTATCTTTACAATACAGTGTGAAACCTTATTCCTACAAACCTGGGTATATCAAGTGCGACTTTTCCGCCTATTTTTAGTGTGAATCAAGAAATCTTTAAAAATTTCTGAACATACTTTCAATTTTTTTAGAACATATGTCTGTGCTTCGTTTTAGAAAAAATGTAGTATAATTTAATTGTTTTTGGAAATTTCGAAAAACTATCATGGATATTATATATATAAGAAATAGATCGGACACGAAATATCCATGTTTGTTGAGTAAAGTTTAAATAATATTACGTATTCTTTTATAAGCTATGGCTTAATAAACTGAAGTTTGCACATAAAAAAAATATCCATTCTATTACTAAGAAAAGCGTTTACTCAATTTACTTTTTTTCTTCTGGTATCTTTAACAATGAATATTTTCTTAATAATTATCTTCTCTAAAATATACTTATTATAAGTAACTTATGAAATATTTGAATTAAGTAAAATTCAATTCAAATATATATATATTTTCCAGTGTTTACACAGAAGTTTAAGTAAACTACGTGTTTCAAGTATATGATAAATGTATTTCAGATTAAGTTAAGAAAACATTTTTTGTAAAGATAATCATCACTTGAAAGAAGAAAACTAAAAGTTTAGTAATCGTTTTTCTTAGCAGGAGAAATGACATTTTTCTGCCTGTATGTGTATATAACACATAATTTCTACTTTAATTAATTTAATTGTAAACTTAAAAGAGAGCATAATTAATTAACTTTTTGATTAAATTAATTATAAATTGAAAGTTAATTAATTACCATATTGTGAAGATGAGCTTTAGAGCCATAGCATAAACGTAGTTGAAGTAGTTGTAAAGTATTGCAAAGTGCAGTGTTACATGTCCATTTCTATCAATATAAATTAACTTTACTTTAGGTTTTTCATATACTTATATTCTTTTTCACTAATGTAAATTATCTTTGATCGCAGTTTAATTTACTCTTTATCCTTTTCCAATTCTTAAAACTAGAAAAAGATAAAAAGTTTAAGTTAATCTGCATTGGTGGAAATGGACATTAGAATTAGAAAACGATAAAAAGGAAATAAAACCAAGGTAAAAGCTAATCTACATTGATAGAAATGGACATACAATTGCCCCTTACACAGCTATAGTAAGAATAGACCGAGTGAGTTTAACATCTCAGATAGTAAAGAGCAGGTAGGAAAAAAAAACAGATAGTGGTGTATCTCTCTTTCTCTTTCTGATTCAAGCAATTGTTTCTTCTCCCTTTTCCTGTTAACGGCTTAGTCTTATGTCTCTTTCTACATAATCTTTAGATGTAGCACTTTACTCTCGGTTTATTTTTTCTGTGGTGCCTTACAATCATTTGGGTCATGGCTCACAAAAAATTGAAGTGGTACCGAGACGTAAACAGTTAAGAAATCAACAGTTTGGATTTGTTACTGCCTACGTTGTGCCCTAAGTTTTTTTATTGTGATTGATCGACTATACACCAGAATTGCCAGGAATTTAGAGATTTTTCTCCCAATTTGGATTTTGTTATTATTACGGGCAAGTATATGAAACGAGATAAAAATAATATAGATCTTTATTTTCCCCTCTTAAAAATTCCCCTAAATTTTTAACTTCACAAAAAAATCTCCTGTGATAATAGAATCTAACCCTTGAAGAAAAGAATTGATAAAGTCAATATTTTGTACTCAGGCTTCTAAATATAAAAACAATATATAATATCAATAATAACAATATATAATACAATATCATTTATTGATACAAAAACTTATTTCAAACACACGTTTCGACTTTCGCATCGAGTCATCTTCAGTGTCACATCTATAGTTAAAATTTTAAAAAATAATCGCATCTAGTTAACAGTCTACCTGAATTAAATAATAGAATTTTTCCGTTGAGAGGTGATTGTATATTGAATAATGTTTTCGACTCACAGTAATTCTATCTTTTTAATTGATAAAATGGTTCAATAAACTACTTATTATATTAGTAACTGATGACTTATCATCAGTTCTATTTTGATACAGTAATATTTTGATATAGGAAAATAAAGATCTATATTAGTTTATTGAAATACTTTTTCTTGAGGGAAATTTGAGAAAAAATTCCCCTGACTCCGCTGGAGACTCTGAAACTTCTCTTTTCTGCGATCAATCGACACGCTTGAAAAACTTATCGCACGACAAATGTAATACCAGTCTTAAAGTCTGAAAGATTGCCGTAATAGTCGTAGTCGAAGGTTCTAAGTCAACACAAAGATCGACATAAATACGCATGTATGTCGATATTTATGCGTTGACTTACAACTTCCACTATTACGTCTTTCTGTTCAAATCCTTCGGTACTATTACAGTTTGTACGATAAATATTTCAACTGTGATTGGCTGTAGGAAGGTTTTCTAGAGACTCGAGAACTTCTCTATTCTGCAGTCAATCAACACACTTAAAAACTTTGTCGACAAATCGTACGACAAGTGTAATGCTAGCAGGTCTTAAACGTTATCAAACTTTTATGAATGTTTACGTTTGCAGAACACTCATTCAATTATGAAATCGCTCTGAGAAATAAAAAGCGACACCGATACTTTTATACTTTTGTTTGAATATATAATGCGCGATGAGAATAAGTTCGGAACGTAATCCGCCATGCAATCATCAATAAATTAGTTTATCGTCATTAAAGAGTTTTCATACGATTGTAATTACACTGTTTATTATTGACTTTAAAATGATAATATAAGTGCGACTATTTTGGGAGGTAAAAATTTGAAAATCCATAGACATATTATATTATAGAAAATACGATCTTTCCCTCTCGAAAAACACACGGCGTAAAGAGAAATTTCAGCCGCTCTTCGCGCTTTCGTTTTATTTGAAACGAACGTGCGAAAAATAACACGCTTCGAAAAGTTATTAGAACTCGCGATACTTAATATAAAAAGATGGGATCGGTAAAATAAATTTTCCTCGCGTAAAAAAGGCAAAACGCGCTCTCTTTCAATGTTTACTCTACATATATCAATCTTCCGCAAGTCACTGTTGTTCGGAGCAACAGTTTCGAAGGGAGATATCAATTCTTTTGCAGAAGCGATCAATCTATTGCAGCCGGCATGAAATAAGATATCAAACTCTTCGAGAGATCAGATAGGAATCCGTCTCGATGTTTTATTATCTATTTATATCGTGCGCGTTTGCTTTTTTGGAGATGTATAAATTTTTATTTGAAATACTGTAATTTTTCTTTCTACCTGGCTTTTTTTTTTATTTTTCGGATATCGTTACGTTACTACGATTATAAAATACGTATAATTGGCGAGAAGTTTACCGCGCGTTTTGTAAATAAATGTCGTTATTGCTCGCCGAGATGACAGGAGCTGCGAGCCAGTTTGCCAACATAATTGGTGCGCGTTTGTCGATTCCGAGTGTGCGTTATTATCAAGTTCGAGGGAACTTTCGCCCGGGGACGAGAGATCCGCTTTGCAATATTATAAACGCAGTTATTTGTACGAGCCCTTCCTTCCTTTCATTGAAAGTCGAGACAACCTAACCGTTCTATTAAAATGACAATTGAGCCGCTGAGTAGCGAGCAAGGGTCGACAATTTCGTAGAGCATTTAATTATGAGATCTCATCTTGCAATTTAGAAGATCCGCGCAGCGCGAGAAGAAAAGTCAATTTCTTCGGCAAAAGCGCTTTCGTTTGTTGAAGTACGTCAAAAATGTCTAGCGAATGGTACGTCACTGAAGCGAGAGTAGATATACTGATTAAATGTGTACACCAATCTCGAAATAAATTTCGTGATTAGACGACATTCTTGTAGTAATGCTCTAGTGACACGTGACATTGAGTTACAAGCGATAACTGTTTAAATTAAAATGTAAAATGTAAAAAATATGTTGAAATTTGACAAAAAGTTAGCGAATATTATCTTAATAAACATTAAATATAATTTTGGTCACAATTATAAGGCACCTTACATTTTTTTAATACTTTTAACTGGAAGGACATAAGCAGAAATTCAAATGTGAATTATCCTTTATTTCAAGGACCTTTTAAACTTATGTATAATGCCAGTAATTAATTTGAAATAATACAGATAAAAAGTTTCAGATAAATTAAAAGTGTCTTGTAATTTTGGCCAAGGCTGTATGTCTCATAAAACAATGAGCTTTTAACCTTGTATACTACAAGAAAAACTTGAAATTATGTATAGAAATCCTAATAAATAACGGATACTCGTTATATTCAAGGAAATTAATCAAATGTTAAACAAATGAATTAACACTAACACTTATACAAGAGATAATAATTAAAAAGGTGATAATTATAATAATAATTCTAAACAAAGAAGAGTATGAGTCATTTCGTAATGCCTTACATTAAAAGTACTACTGATGAAACAGTAAAAAAACTTGAATTGTATTACTGTAGAATTGTATTACTGTAGAATATCGCGGATATAATAACTTGATTGTACGTGTATACAAAGTCAATTTCGTCAGCAAAGCGCCTTTGTTTGTCGAAATACATTCAAATAACTAACAAAGTACGTCACTAAAGCGAGATAGATAGATACTGATTAAATGTCTACACCAATTTCTTCGAAATAAGCTTTGTGATTAGACGGCATTCTCGTAGTAACGCTCTAATGATATTGAGTTACAAGCGATAACTTTTTAAATTATAAAATGTGAAAAAATAAAAATGTTGAAAAAAATTGGACAAAAAAGTTAGCGGATATTATTTTAATGGACATTAAACACGTCTCATCAAACAATGACCGCCGCGTGTCCTGATAGATTTTGAAACCTCAGCACAATGATGATGATTTATTCCTCGGGCGGCATTGAACGAACGGATCTGAAACGCTCATTTCCGTTTCAATAACGCTTCAACGGATGTATGCCATTTCAGTGCCTGAAAATTTGAAATTGCAGTGATATTTTTATATGGAACGATCGTATCCTGAGCGGAAATATATGAGGCTTTTTTGTTTATCGATTTCACGTGGCTAGGAAAAGCTATGCTATATTAACAAGACTATACTCAGTTCGATATTTACATTGTGTTTTTTTTTTCACAGTTAAACGCTTTTTTTCAGAATTGAATGCGGTTAACTAAACATACTCCTCTTGTTTTCGAGAACATATATTTTTGCGTGCGATCGAAGACAGCGGCATATAACAAACGAGTCGAAACTGATTCTTTTATACGTATTCTTCACGTTTATGATAATATTCAATGAAAAATATATCGCGTGCTCGATATGTCCGTTATTGTCTACCTGCCACATCATGGTATTCATTGAGTTATTTTGATATGTAACACGTTTATATTGTATTGTATGAAACATAATAGAGCGGGCATCGACCTATTTAGTTACCTATAGATAGATATTGGCACATTCGATCCATGGTTAGTCGTTTGGCCCATAAATCGACTACGTCACTGAACTCTTGAGCCCTCTCGCCGCATTCCTCTGCTCCCAACCGTTGCGACGGCGCCAGGAGACGCTCTCTGATAAAAGTTACTCATACCGTGTATGAATCATGCGAGGTATCGAGTCCACTACTCTCGTTGCCCTACCTCGAGAGACCTACCTGCGTGTTCTGCAATCGTACGTGTCATCGACCATAACAGGCCTCCCGTAGCGATACCGCGCCTATGTCGCGCCATTCCAAAAAAGTGTGTTAGGTGGAAAATAACCCAAGGTTTAGATATGACCTGAGTTTAAATATGACTATGTAACGTGCCATTGGTCACGGCGATATTTAGAAGTTTCTGTCGAAACCGTAACGGAATATCGGACGGACAATACGGTAGCAAAAAGGGAAATTGTGTTTCGCAAAAGGAATAGAATATCTACAACCGAGAAGGAAAAAGAAGCGCGCAAGCTAGAAATAGACGCAGCATAAAATAGGACAATAATTTATGTCCAAAGTTGGAATTCTCGAGAATAAAAAGGAGATTGACTAAATTTTTGTTATATTTACACTGTGTAAAAGAAACGATAGGAACAATAATCAATATGCACGAATAGATTATTATTTTCTGTTCTACTTAATGGACTTCAAATTCAAATTTAACATAGATACACGTTAAAGATAGCTAGATACCTGCTTTTAGCACGAAACATGGTCTCCCTTTTAGATAATAGCCTGGTTACTCCAACTATATAACACAGGCCAAAGGGATATTGTTAGATAATGCGTTTAACTTGTTATATGTAAGTAACAAAATTATTTTCCTCGTACTTTTTCCTTGTACTTTACTATTAGGGTTTAAACTGTAAAATGGCGTTGACTTTGAAAACGTATTGTTTCAGATTTATCGCGTAGAGAATACATATGTTAAAACTGATGAGATAGTCATTGTGCACACATACTATATGATGAGATAATTACGTATCAACTGTACACACTTAAAAAATTTGTATTAAATTTAACATATGTATCGTATGTTCTCTAAACGGTTCACTTCCAATTTTTGTGTTAATTTAACACAAGATAATTAAGTTTAAAGGCGAATAGTATGTAAAAAATTAACATAAAAGAATGTAACACTTTGACACAATTTGGAAATAAAGTGTAGAAACATATTCTTTCAGTAAAATTAACATTCATAATACGTTGATACGTATGTACATTTTATTCATTTATTTTAAAATTTATGTATTAAAACTATATTATTTTTACGTTTATTGTTTTTTTATTCAAAAATTATTCCAATATTGAGAAATATTGAATATAAATTTAACACAAAATATTCAAATAACAATATAATCACATTATGTTAAATTAACGCTTGAAATGTTAAAAATTCAGCACAAGTTTTAACAAAGACCAGTTTTAACATAAATACAAAATGTTTTCTACTGTGTATACCTATTTACTTTCACTTTGGTATGCGCGTATTTAATGTTTAACGCGTCCTTGATGCTTAATCCTTTGATATTTCGCTCACAATTCTGATCATAATCATTGCGTCACGTTGCTTCACATGGCGCCATTTTGCATTAAAATAGTATCGTCCTTCCGAGAAGGATCTGACTCATGGCGCGCATTGAAAAGTCGTTCATGATACCGAGAATGCTCACTCGCGATTTACACAATTTCACTGAATTGTGCGGCTGCGCGGCTGTGTGCTGCGGCACACATTATTGCCCAGCGGTGAAACGTTTCTTCGACGTCAGCGGGTTCCTGTCGCTCATTGTGACGTTATCTCCGACGGGATCGGAGACGGTGGTTTACGTTTATACTGATGCCGACTAAGACGACGACGATGACATTCCTTGTTGGAAAATGCAACGCGCAGAAATAGAAACGTCAGGCGGGCGCCGAACATTTTCGCGGAAATCCGGAACCCGTCGCTTTTTCCTCGAGTATCGAGCGTGCTAAAATCGGCCCAATTAGCGCGCCGTTCTTCCTTAGTAAAGCTCAAATGTGTGCCAAGATTACGGTTTAACCAGAGTTCTCGTCGATGGCACAGAACAGTAAACCTATAATTATGCACTAATAATACTTTGATATTCATTTCCAACAAATTATTAAACAGTTATGTATTAAAAATAAACATTTAAGAGGTTTATAACAAGCTAAAAGTTTGATGAATAAACAAATTAATACATTTGTAAATTTAAAATACAAATATCGTGAACGTCTCGATTTTACTAATTGTAAATTTTCCTCAGCACAAAAATCGTTAAAAATAACATAAAACGTCAAGAAATAAAAATAGTAAATAAATCAACTCTTTACTCGTCATCGACCTCTTATATGCTTATTTTTTGCATAAATAAGATCGAACTTGGATGTGTAAATACTTTTAAATTACATATTAAAACATAGTAATAAGAGAACTTGGACCGACATGTAAAAATATAATCAATTAAGTAGCCCCAACGGTCACAGCTAGATTTTAGTGATCTTTCTTATGTGATTTTATATGCATTTTCACGTTCATGAAAGAGCGCTGAATAAATTTTCGCCATCCGTCTCGGAAAGTCCGTGGAAGGTTCAAGCCTTGACTGAGGTGTTACTTTTCGTAACAAATTCTTTTCAGTTTTTTTAGGGGAAAGTCCTTATTGCCACATTAGATGCTTGTTAGCATCGTTTTTTATTATCAAATTGACTTTCAATTTAATTCTTAAACGGATACGTGATTTTTTATGACGTAAATGGTCGCGTAGGAGTCAGTTTGACTCAGACTTTAATTTATTTATATTTTATGCAGAAACAATTTTCTTAAAAATCTATATTTTTAAAATTAAAATATTTCTTTACATAGTATTTTGACAAATAAGTTTATAGCTTTCAAGTTAATAAATACAGGCACTACAAATAATTATATAAAATTGAATTATTATTACACTTAGTCTTTACTCAAGTTAAAGTATAAACATACAAAAAAAATTAGTATTAGTAGTATTACTTAAATAATGTGATTATTTAAAGCCAGTCATAATTCGGAAAGAGACGTAAGAGTATATTTTATTAATACGCGTTTGTCTCTTGGTACATTAATTTTTTAAATCATTATTACAAAAATATCTGAAAATATTAATAAACATTTTTATTGTTAAAAAATAATTGAATATAACAATTGTTGAAAATAAAAATTATTAATGTACAAAACAAAATATGTTTATATCGAAAAAAATAAATGTAAAGTAAAAATAAACTAAAAAAAATCTGAAAACTAAAAATAAACTTTCAAGCAGTAATGCACCGAATTGCACAGAAAGTTACGCACGCGGTCGTCTGGGAGTCAAATTGACACAGGGGATAAGAGAACTGTTTGTATCTAAAATATTCGTGCATTATTGATGCTACTCGACTGAAGTTAAAACTAAGGTGTAGAAAGAAGATACTGAGAGCGGTAAAGTCACAAACAAGAGCGAAGCGAAGAAACATTCATTTATTCGTGCCTCTGTATCAGTTCAATCCCCAAGTGTCCGTTTAAGAATTAATAACATGATATTGTTATCTTTTGTTTAACTTAGAACTGTATTTTAAGACCGAAAATTTATTTAGCGCACAGTTTCATGAACTTGAAAATGTTTATAACATCACGAGAAATACTATCGCTAAAATATAACCGGATTGTTAAAGCTTGTCGATTGTTTATAATTATGTAATATTATTTATATGTGTTATTAAACAAATTATATCAATACATAATATTGCATTAATAATTTGCAAGTAACGTTTGTAGAAATTTCAAGTGAATGTTTACTAAACAGAAATTTCTACAATATTTGTGTAAAACTCATTTAAAATAACATTTTATTTTACATGATGCAGTTAATAGTCAGTTAGCAAAATGAATAAGAAATATACGGAAAGTACTCCCCTTCGTATTGTGTTTTTAGACAAGCTTTACGGGGTTCGCCGAGACTATTTACGGTGCGAGTCAGCGCGAGTTTAGCACAATTCAGCGTAATTTAAAAGTAACGTTTTTAAAAAGTGCTGTGTTGGCCATGAGAACATTTTATCTTTTAAAGAATGGCGATGGTTAGGCACGTAATGTCTAGGATAGAAATGGACGTAAGTTTAAGATCAGCAGAAAAAATGCGTAAATTGTTTTCGGTTTTATAAGTTGCTCGAAAATAATTCTAATTTTATGTTATTCTATGCTAAATATTTAATGAAATGGAAGCTTTTCGCAGAAATGTACAACATTTTAATTCATCTCCGTAATGGATAAAATTATAGCAAATTGTCGCAAAGTGATTATATTGGTTCAGATATTAAAAGCAAATGATTTGCTTTGAAATCAAAGGATCTAGTTTGTCTTGATACTTAATAAAATATATCTGTGTAGGGCATAGATTGATCCGACTATGTTAATGGTAGATAAAACAAGAACAGTTTTGTGCCATAAATAGCTACGTGTAACGTTGACAGACAGCGCTACATTATGTACATTCCATAAAGGGCACTTACCTTGATTAAGTCTCTAGGCTTATTATGCACCGCCGGTATAAACGCAGATGGGAGAGATGCATCGGATATTGCCGTAACCGAGCGGACATGAAAGGGTCACGTGAAACGTTTTAGTGATATTTTCCGACCGCGAGATCGATCCTTTTCAAAATATTAATTACTTCAACGCGTACACATATCTCTATTCGTGCAATTTTACGGGCTTCTTCCTGGCAATATACGCGAAATGTACGTTCGATTCGAACGTACGCAGCTTGTTTGCTGCCCTCGCGGTACACACATTACATCGTATACGTGCGTGTTTTCACTTCTGTTGGCGGGAAAGTGCACACTGTAATCTGATTTAAAGTCCACTTCGAGTGTGGCACCGTTGACTGTGGCCTTAGGATATAGAAGCGGCACGCAATGGAGATCTACGTGACCGATAATGGCCGGGGCACGCGGGGACTTTTTTTCCTCACCCTCTCTTTTCCTCTCTACGTAAGGGATGTTTTATTTCGTGCATAATGCTCTTTATACATTCGGATCATTAGGTGACGTTGCTTCGAGGACTTATCGAGCGTCATAACGAAGAGCGGCCGACCGTCGCAGTCGTCAATCAAAGCGATAAGGTGTTTTAGCCGGTGCTTATTTTAACTTCCTTGAATTTATCCCCGTGCAACTTTTCCGTCCCGCCGTTCTCTACAGCTTTATTTACCTTTTTCCGTCGCGTAAAAGAAATCTTGTGCATTTGCAAAGTCGGAGACAGTCGAGGCAAAACAGTCTCGGGCTTTCAAATCCGTAAGCGGTATATGGACAATACCGTCTCTTTATATTTTCCTCTTGTTATTCCTCTGTACGTATCAAATGTAAAAAAAAAAGAGGGAACCCTGCTCCTCCATTATTTGGTTCATTTGCTCAGTTTGTTTGCTTTCCTACTGTCTTTCTCTTCCTGTCTTTTCACTCGCGTATGAGGCGAGTCGTTTGGACTGAATGGACCGCGAAAGGAGCAGATTGAGTTGAAGCTTTCTAAATCCTCATCGATCGTTCGTAATGGACGAGACGACATAGCGGAATGACTATGAATTTTTAATACGATCACGTTGAAATCATTATGCCTTGTCAGCGCGATTTACAATCCCCGTCGTGTGCGCGTAATGTAAGACTTATGAGACCTTATCGTGCTTCGAATAATAATTCTTCTTATGTATAGAGAGCTACTTCAAATTCCTCGGACGTCGTCAAATAAGGGCGACGAGCTGCTGAACGCCGTAGGAAAAACATCGCGCCGGAAGTTAATTCGATTCTTACTTCTCCTTGTATTTGCAGCTTTAACAACAATATGAAATCTAACAAAACATTTGAAGACACTGCGGCACGTCTTAAATCTGTGATTCGATGTTTAGCAAATTCTCTTAACGCGCGCTTTCATCTTAATGCTTATAGAGAAAAAAACACTTTTGTGTTTTCCTTCTGCATTATGTCAAATTTTTGAAGATTCGGTGTTTTGATAAGTTTAAAGTCGGAAAATGCGTAATAACATTTTTGCAATCTTGAATCTTCAATCTTAGATAGAATTTGGTTTTACAGATTTATTTTTGAAAGCGTTATGAACTTTTACAAAAACCTGAACTTCTTGTATTTTCGCGGACTATTGGTTTTTATTACATTTAATCGCCAGAGAATTTTTAGAAATGTATGAGTTTTTTTTTCTTTTCTTTTTTTTTTGAAGAATTAGAACTTTATCAATTATATTAAAATTCTAAAAATAAAATTTTTCAAAGAAATGCTGTTTACTTAACTTTTTGATTCTCAAGCAGAAATAGTCGTTCTCACAAATGAATAATACAAAAATAATAATAATATTTTATTATTATTATTATAGTTTAAAATTTTTTTTGTTGCTTCAAATAAAAATAAATTTTTTTATAACATAAATTGTATTATATTTACGCATTGGTATGTTTATATACAATATTTTAATATAATTTTTAATATAAACAAACTATTACGGAAAATTTTTTGGGGTTAGCCGCTCGCCTCATTGGAGAAATGAGCATGACAATTGAAAGGTTAAATTACACGAATTTCCTGCATAACATTTTATCAATTCATTCAATGTTAAGAATGTAAAAGTTGTCAGTGAAATTCAATTTGGAAAAATTAACTAAAGCTGAATTGAGCCTATTAGATACCATTTTGTACAAGTTGGCTCGCACTTGTTCAACATTTTTTTTTGTGTTTACAATTCAATAGTCCTTTTGCGAACAATGTATCATCATTCTGAAGTTTTACAGGTTGTTCATGGGGGGAAAAACGTGTTTGAAATATTGGACCGCTCTATCGTGGCGGGATAACAAGGGTTTCTAGCGGCCACGCGACAAAGCTGGTAATTGTTGTTGGATTTAGTATAGCCATGATCTCCCCGAATGTGCGCGTTTATCACGGTGCACTTCGGCTCCCACGCCCCTCCGTTGTGTCGCAATAAAAACATTTAAGAATATACCCGCGGAAGATAACGCATTAAAAAAAATTATTTTTTTTCCATGTACGGATATTACAGCGAGATTATGTTATGTATAATTAATGGGTGTCTCGAGTCTCACGCTATTACCGTAATTACTTCGATTATCATAATCGTTATTGCGATTATATACTGCTACCGCGTGTTATTACATAAATACACTGAGGAAATTAACGTTTTTAATCATGCCGCGGTGTTGCTATATCAGTTTAATGAAATTTTTGCTCACCCATGAATAGTATATGTGAGTAAATACAATTTAATTCTCTCATCCGCTGAATCACTTTTACGTCCCGCTGAAACGTTTGCGAAAGTTTGTAATTATTTTTTATCTCGCCTTACACACATACACACGTACGCCAATTGCATGTGATTATATCGAAAGGGATAAAAGGTTTCAAGATATCATAACTTTCATTAATGTCAACAATGGGTCGTATGCACAAAGTGCTCTTTATATTATGCAACACGTTAAGTACATTTTAAACGCGATAGTATATCACGTTTAATGCTTCTTACGTATCTTCAAACAGATATTACGTGATGCATCGAACGCTCTAGTTCCAAGGAAATTGCTAAAGACGGCCTTCAGCTGTTCGTAAACTCTCCAAGTGCAAATGTGAGACTGTTAACACATCGTTATTGCATACGTTCATTAAGTAATGTTATTTTACGATGCGTACCGCGATGGGTAAACGTGGATCCTGACCAAGCAAACGGGAGCGAACGAATACTCACCACCGAAGCAAGTTGTTCACTCGTATTCGTTCGCGTTTGTTCGCTTAGCTTGGATCCAGCTTAACGGTGGCAGCTACATTTTACATTGGACGTAATCACTCGCCCAAGAGAAAAAAATGTTTTGTAATATTTCTTGAAAACATAAAAACACTGCAAAATTTTCTCTAAAAAGAAACTATTCAGTCTCAACACAGACGTCACATTTAATAAAAATGTACATTTGTATAATTAAAAATTTCGAATATACTATAGATCACATTTTTCTATAAAATCTATTTCCAGGACTACAAATGAAATAACAAAAACATCGTGTTTTTAATAGTTTTGTTCAATATGGTAGTTAAAATATGAACAAGCGCCATTTTGTATTGTGATATTTGTAATTAGAAGGCAAAAATATATAAGAAATGGATAGTTACTTTTTTTTTTCAAGTGTGTAGTTATCCGACGGTTTTTCAATTCAGTATAATTTCATCTTCGTTGGTTTATTTTAATAAAGTTTAAAAAAAATTCAGTTTCTAGTTATTTTATTTTCTTTATTTTAAATCTAACTCTACAATTCAAAAATCACACGCACTTGGACATTTTAATAATATAGAGATTTTATTCTTTATTTGATAATAGAGAATTTATTCAAAGAGGGCTTCGAACAAAAAAAAAAAATTCTAGAAAGGGGGTGATCCAAAAAAAGATTGAGAAACTGTTGTAGACTAATCGGACTAACGCGCCTGGAAGCACGATATTGTGTCGCTCGCAAAATAAACAGGATTTCCTTACGCATATCAATGTAGGTACCAGGAGTCCGTAAAGTTGCAGTTAACAAATCCGTTGCTTATTTATACGGTATGCCATCGTATTCTTAGTGCGCTTCGTGAGAGGTGAAGATTGATATAAACGAACAGGTCCAAGTGTTTAGTTAAGTCACGTACTTTTTATAGTGTCACAAATTTTAATACCGATGATATGCGCGTGTTATTTTTATAAAAGTTGTTTCGAAGCATTTGGCTCTTTTTCTTCTTTTTTTTTTTTTCATTTTTATCTACGCTTTTTACGTGTATTAACGTCATACGTTTTTAACATTATCAGCATTATTACACTGCGTTTAACCTATGTAAAAAAGAAAATTTATTATCTAATGGGTATTTTTATATTGTGCTGATTTTCTCCCAGGCATCGTATGACAATTAGTGATATATTCCTTTGTGTCCTTGTAACGTGACACTTTTCCACGGCGGCTACTGATCTTATGCAACATCCAGTTCTCTAATAAACAACAAGATTTAATTCCAGTCACCTTGTAAACGTAGGGAATTAGATACAAGCATGCCATTCTCGGCAATGAATATTTTTTAATTCAGAATCTTTTCTAGACTTGTAATTATATACGTTATCATTACATGTATCATGTTTGCTTGCGAAATTAAGTTCAATGCATTTCATTAATACCTCACAATAAATTTTATTAGCTGTTTTTACGTGTGCGCAAATAGTTATATCGACGAGGTAAAGAGTTCACAATTTTAAATAAAAATTTTAATTAGTTTTACAGATATGCATATTGTATAAAATAAATAAAAATTACAATCACAAATGAAGCTATCTGTTTATAATTTAATGATTATATCTTGATGTATGTCTGACACGAAATGAAAATAGGATTCCATAGAGCATGATTGATGATGATTAATGTAATCGAGCACGATTTGAGTCATAACAATATTTATCATCAAATATTGACAATTATATTCACAATAGCAAACGTGTTAATTCTATATGATTTCACTGGAAAATGCATTGTAATTCCCCATGAATATTTTTGTAGAAAAAAGATTTAAATTTTATAAAGGCTATTTTATAAGGACAAGGCTGTTTTATGTGCATTTTTTCAAAAAGAATGCAGGCGATTCATTTTAAATTTTGTATACGTAAAACATTTTATCTATAATTAGAATTTTTTGCAAGTAAAATTAATGAAAATTGTAGTAGTTGTAAATATTCGTGCCCGTGCGTGCATTGCTTTACGGCTTCCATAAAATGTGGTCACTCTGTGATCTGATCTCAGTGATTTCAGTAACAAAAAATGAATTGAAATGAAATAATTAATCTACAGATGTTTTGTTATAATTGGAACTAGCGGAACTAAAATATATTAATTTTTGTTTATTCTGATGTAAAACTGTTCGGATTTTGTAAATGCAATTTTCACGCATTTTAAAATTATTGAAAAAAATAGTTTATTTTTTTATAATCTCTTAGTTCTAATAATAATCAAATATTTATAGATTAATCTATAAATATTCATCTAAAAATAACTTTACTTCTAGCTCTTGAATCGATCATGCTCTCTTAAAGTATTTGTCTATTAAACTATAAATAAGTATATATATCTTACGGCACAATACGTGATTGAGTTCAGAATATATTTCATCAAATATTTATCTCTTTCATTGGCATGGGCTGCTTTTTTTCTGGACGAACAAATCCAGTAACTCCATTTATACCACTTCGATTCTACACTTTGAGCATAATTTGAATATCGGAAATACATCGGCCGTTAGTTCGACAGCTTCTAATAAAAAAAATGATTAAAATGTTGAGGGAAGTCCTAAGTAAGAAAGTTAGATTAAAGCCAAAGTTCAAGTGAGGCCGACTGGCCCTGAATGTTTGCCGAAGTCGAGTTCGAATCAACTTAAGTCCGTGGGTTGCATTTTTCATATAGGCATTAATCAACGTCGTACAAATCGACACTATTTTTTGGGAGGGAGGGAGGGGAGCGTATAATGAAATAGCTACCAACAATATGTTGGGGTATGCGGAAAAGCAGATTTGCGATAAGTTTGATCAATCAAAAATCGCCTATATATTGTGACTTAAAAAGAAAAACAATTTTGTTGATTTCTGAAGATATTAGAATGCATTACCGTAAAAGTATTATCGTAAACGCATACGTATGCATGAGTGTACCATGAAAAATCACATAAAATTATTATTCGTAATAACTTTATGTGATTGTCTGAAAACTTTAATAAATATATCAAATTGCTGTTGGTGGAATTGCTGACACCTAAATATTGCCGAGTTAACGTAGGTATTTTTAGCTAGCGCAGTTTGTTGTCCATGCAATGCCGTTGCAGCTATTGCAATAGCAGTTAACACAATGAAAAATTATTGAACCGTAGATTTTCCAATGTGCGTAATAACGAGAAGCACGTTGTTCATCCTGCGCGTAATGAAAAAATAGAACACACGCAATTTTTCAAAATAGAGCAAGAAGTACGTTTGCGTGTATCAAGCGTGTATGTAACGCGCAGTATACAATTTCGTCAATATTTGCTGTCATTCGCGAGATTATTCATTGCAGGCATATTTTTGTTGTTGGCGTATCAATAAAACCGTCGTATTTTGAATTCTCGTTCTCGAATCTTCGCGTTTCGATCGTTAAAAGTGTCAAGTGATCAGAAAGTTCCTGAGAAACGGTAGAGAGCTACCGGATAGAAAATATATTCCCCAAATTCGAATTCCCGCGGGGAATCGTACAATTGCGAGTGATTCGTTGTCACCCTCGTATTTCCTCTCAAGCTAGGCGGATCCCGATGAGAATTCGCGCAGATCACGACCAGTCTTGCATAAGTAGCTTCAAATAGAGCGTCTTCGGAGACTGAGTGAACTGGAGTGAACGTTACGGTAAAGGTAAATATATTTCTTTACAGTTTCCGGGACAAGGGTAGGATCGTGTAAGCGTCAATATTATTATAAGTTGATTAGCAATTTAATTTTCGTGATATTACATTTCTGGGTTCTTTGTAAAAGCTATTTTGAGTTTGACAAAAAAGCGGCGTGCGGTTTGGGGAATCTTGTAAAGGTTTATAAATTCAACTAGAAAATTATTAAAAACTACTTTTGACTGGTAAAGCCATTGTTCGTTATTTGAACGTGCATTGACCCTTTCCAATCATATTAGGATTTCGTTTGTATTGTAAATATATTTCTGTAAGAAAGAAGAAAAAAAATACTGTAAGTGCGCGTACGTAGTAGTTCGATTCACATAAAAAGATGTTTCTTGCCTGTCATGTGCTTTACCAGCTTAATATCAACGACGGCCGCGTGCTTTACGTCGTTTGTATGAATGCAGCTATGGCAATTCAGCTCGAGCGTAGGCATTTTCTTCTGACGGTGAAAAAACAGTGAGAGAAAACGTAAGAATGGAAAGCGTCAGCGGCTCACCGTTTATTCGCGTGTACGTGCATGCTGCACACTTCTTCCCAGATTGTTAAAACCAGATTGATGATTAAAGATTTAAGATTGCAAATTGGAGATTTACAATTCATTATTAGATAATTAAGACGCAATGTGAGATCAAGTTATTTGATCGATCATATTTTATTCTCCACGTACAGAAAAATGTTATTCTGTTAGGGAAAGCGATTATTGAATTTTTAATTTTTTTCTCTTTTAAATAACGATATCTTTACAAAAAATATTTTTTTTTAACAGTAATCTTAAAATATATTATTTACTTGAAACAAATAATATTTACTTAAAGTAAACTTCTGTGTACACACCGAAAAACATATATTTGAATTAAGTAAATATTAATTTTTTCAAATATTTTTTTAAGTTTATATATCCGCAAATTTATCATAAGTTCATCATAAGTATCAAATATATTCTATATCCTATAATTTATTACTTCAACCAAGAATATTAAGTCAAAATAAAAATTTGCATATTATTCTAATTTTGATACAATTTTTATAATTTTTATAATACGTGTTTTACTGAGGAGGAATCAATAGAGGATCAAAACGTTTGAATATTACTGTCAATTGATAGATTTTATCATTTGTACGCACAAACAATTGCGGTGAAACGGCAGAAAGGTCTTTATTTTTGTAATTTTTGATTGATTTATTTGAGCCAGAAATTTTTGGAATTTTATTAATTTTTATAATATTCTTGAAAGAGTATAAATTCTTTTTTTAAATATATAACAATGGATTTTTCTAAAATTTGTGATGAATATATTTCAAAACAGTATCAAGAAAATCTTTCCAAGGAGAAAAAAGTAAATTGAGTAAACATTTCTTAACAATAGAATTGATATTTTTTGTGTGCAATCTTCATTTTTTAATGTGTAATTTAATTTAAGAGATGACACACCACATCGCTATATAATTTATTGCGGAAATTCAATTGTACTGACCATTAATCAATACATAGATAAGATAAGGAATATACAAGAATATCCACGATTCTAAAATCATACCACATCAATAGATTCATTGTTTGCTAATTTGATAAACTGGATAAAGTGGGTTTAATTGAAATTCGGAGCACATGCATCACCAAATATATACAAAGGCTTACTTCTTCCTTCCCTCGAATCGCTATCGGTTTTGCATACATGTGAGTCATGCTCGCCTTGATTTTTAATATCCAGCAAATCGCTGGCGTTATAAAGCAGGCTTTATACCTACTTACGACGCATACACGTTAACGGTAAGGTACCATTAAAATCGAGGTCGCGTTTAATGCCACTCATGCGGTACCTCCGCGAACTTTTTTTTTCCATTTGTGATTGTGCAAAGAATGCGACTTTTCCTCCTTTCGGCACAAAGTACTCTCGGGTTTATGATATATTTTATTTTTAAGTACTTTTTCCTCCTTGAGAGAATGCCAAATTTATAAATAGAACAATTCACGTGAATTATAATGCACATGATGAGTTGCCGGGAGAATTGTGACGCGAAGTGTCACGATAAACATTTGACAACGCGTAGAATTGTATTAACGTGTGACTGTAATATAACACAGACCTCTCGCAGTCGTTCCATCCGCTTGAATTTCAAGATGATATTGCGTGCGACTTATAGGATAAGTAAGATCACACCTGTTTGGCCCTATTGTAGCCGAAATGTGCGAGTTGATGGGTTAAAAGGGTGCGTACGCCGCACCCTTCCGGCAATAAATTTTGTTTCTATCGTTATATCTCGGTTTTTTTACCAGTCGATTGACCGCAATTAAACGTGAAGTAGTTCTCTCGTCATTATTTTGTATAATACCAAACGCTCGCTCAGTTTTTTCTCAAAGCTGCAACGCTCATCAATATCTGTATGAATTGGAAAGAAGTCGGCACGAAGTTCACGTTTTAATTATTAAGTCAATTATTATTTTCCGGTCTAGCACGCCATCGTCGCACCAATATTTTTTCCGTTTTGTCGAGGAGGCGCGGCCAGTGAACCGGAAGCGGGAAACTTGCGCCGGGATCGGAAGAACGGACGCGCCGTGCTATCGAAACACGCTCGCTTCCTCTTTTTATTACTGGCTCGAAAACTCTTCGGTACTTAGATTTATTCGATCTGGCTTATCGAATGGGGAGGGAGACGAGGAGGGGCAGGGATTGAGAATTCATTTCATTACCATACATACGATATTTTTGTTTTTGTTATTTCTTTCTTCCCGTTACGACTCAGGGCCGATTACTAAAATACACGAAATTCGGCCGTTTAATACTGGAATTCCTGGCATCGTTGTGTTCGGGTAATCCGTCGGTGTATCGTGCGCAAATTCCTTTCATGGGTTTAACACAGCCGTCTGATGAACACGATTTTACAAACGATGTGCATGTCTATCCATCTCTCATAATGAAAGCCTCGTCTATTGTAATATATTATTGTACTGCTATTGATTACCACTACCATTATTGATTAATATCCGCCACAACTTACTATCGACGTGGTATTATTCGTTACGCGCGAGCATATCGTTGCAAGAACGGTGAAAATAGTTTTATTCTGAATCTCAATTAAAATTATATAAGCGACTACAGAGAAAAGAATGTATTAATTTTGAAAATATTTCTTCAAGCAAACCTGGTTATCATGTCCGTTATTGCTACAGGCTTTTACCCTTATGAAATATTTTTTATTAAATAGGTATACCATCGAAATTTTTGCTACATTTTTATATCAAGTTAATAAATGAACTCGCATCCGCACGATTATTAAAGTTTTTTCGGATTTATTATCGCCCTCTAATCTTTCGATTCGCAAATCAAATCGGGCGAAAATGAAAAATCGTTTGAAAGGTCCGGCATTGATACGTGATATCGAATTTGATAAACAAAGTTCTGTTTCGGGTTGTATAACCCGAACGGTAGAAAAACGTGAATTTTCCTTGGCGCGAACCAGCTGCGCGCGAGTTGTGTATTTATTTTATGCTACCGGGCTGACGGCTTTACTTTTTCGAAGCTGTTTGCTCCATTTTCCCACGACCACCACTACGCCCAGCTCGTTAAGCGTGTACAGCACGTATACGCAAACATATAGTCCAATTACGGGAGTTTGTACATAATGATCTAATTGCGATATCGAGAAGCAAATTGGCTATGCTTCACGCTCCGCTCGCGTAACCGGTCGGCATCGGCCGACGTTACGTACGTTCCGGAGGAGCGCGACGCGGAGCGCGTCCCGCCGTAGCCGGTGGAGCTTCCGGAGCGCGCGATGGTCGACGAGCTAAAGATGCGCGTGCTAAAATATTCATACTTCATAAGAGCGAGCGTCGTGTTCCCGGCTGTTTCTTGAGAGCGATGTAAAATCGCGAGAGTCGAGCCGCCGCTCGCAAATTTACGCGAAAGAGCCGGAAGAGAGAAAGAGAGAGAGAGACCGCTAAGCGAATCTGCTATCAACGCAGCAACAATTTCGCCCACGACGGGATCCGGAAATTCGGTCGCCGAAAATCGTCGAAACCGCCGGGATAAACCGCTGGGGAAATGTCGGTTCTACAAGATCGAGATATTAGTAGGAATTAATGGGTATTAGTCAAACGGGGGGTTTATTCAATTAGACTAACAGCGCCCATTTAACTCTTAAACCGTCAAGTTTACGCCGCCGCGCGGCGTACCATTTGTGTGACAATTATCACAATTTGATCACTTAACATTGCCGTGAGTGTGCTACCGGTAAATTTAATAGCGTATCGGTGTGTATATACATACATTACTGTCCTGAATCGGGATTACTAACTAAATTACCTATATAACTGCGTGTTATTATGCGGCATTAGCTCTCGTAAGCTTTCGGTCAGCGATTTACTTCTCCGATTGAGGCCTTTTGTAAATCTGGAATGCAATTACGCCGGTGAATCGTTACTCGACTTGACGCCGGCGTCGAGAGCTGATAGTAATTTCATAGCGTAATTATGACAAACTCATTTACTAACGCCGTCATCGTAATCCGACTTTGCCCTTCGCCCCCGAGAAATTGAGTGAGCAGCGTTATTTTACCGTCGAAGACAACGTCACGCGCAATTTATTTCGGATACCGTGGGGTCTTTTCGGAGCGAGACAGTTCGAGATAGTGTATCGATAATTCAGGATGTCACGAGTTTGTACAGTGCGTAACGGGTAACTATATCGACGTTGCCGCAGATAATCTTTCATTCAGCGTACCGTTACGAGCTTGCAGGAGTCATTTGTATAACGAATCGCTGACGGTTGCTCGCTCGCGCACAATCGATTCGTACGCCGGGGCACAGAGAGTCGTTTGCAAGCCAGAAACTTTTCCAACTATTTTCGTTGCCTCCACAAGTTTCTCCTCATCCAATATTCAAAGAAAATGATCGTTTGAAATAGTCATCTACTTTTGAAATACTCATTTATTTATACGACATATATAATAAGTATACATTGCTCGAGAGCAAGAAATTATCGAACATTCAATTTTTGTATTTAATAATATGCATCATGCTCGTTATAGTTCAATCAGTGAAAAGTTGCTGAATGCGTACTAGTATCTTAAAACGTACTAATTCAATATTTTATTTTAATTTAGATAAGCAATATTTAGTGACAAAAATCCAAAGCAACTAAAATAATAATATAGATAAAAATTTAACATGTTTTACTTTGTTTTGTGCATATGCTATTTTAGAAAATCAGGTGCATTTAATGTAAATTTTTTTCATCAACTTATATAGTTGATAATAACGTAATTATGCAATTTTATTTTGAATTGTTTTACTTTTATAAAAGAAGGTAAGGTTTGTTGTAGAATATTTTACATTTATTGTATCAATTACAATTATTATAAAAATAAAATCGATATTTTTATAAACTCTATCAAATTTCTTAATTTGTATCAAATTTTATTGTAAAGAAATAATATTAATGTAAAATTGTTAAGTGATAATAGCAAAACTAGCAATTGTTATAAGTAAACATACGTTGATTACAAAAATAAATTCAAGCCATTAATATTTCTATCTTACCTTTTCATTATTGCTATTTATTAATTATTGAATATTTGATCGCTTTTTCGCTAAATTATTAATAAAATATTATTTAATGGTTCTTTATACTTTTAAGTATTTTAATTTATAAATTCGATGTTTTCAAAGACGATACGGTTTAAGAGACCACACGTACGTGATTTAAGCAGTTTCCTAAATTACACTTTTCGCAACTTATAACAAATTAATTTGTTATTGCTGAAAGATTATTGCTGAAAGTGTAATAATAGGTAATTAAAACGTCAAGCTACAATTTCCAACTTTGACTTACATCCAAATAATACAAATATAAATATAATACAAATAGGTTAAGTGGCACACATTTAATTACTCTCCCCTGAGTTGATATTTTAGGTGACTTTAATATCGTAGCTTTGCGGAAGAGAATATCCTAACGGTAAAGCTCTATCACCGTCATACAATGCAACTGACGTTTCTCGAATGCCAATATGACGGATTTCCCTAGGGATTGCGAACTACTTGTGGAGTGGGGGCACGTATGAACCGATAGTGGCGATCTATCGGTTAATGTTAATACACGCGCGTGTCAGAATTGGTTCCTGTTGCTGAAGCACATTTGCACAATAGTTGCTGTTTCTGGGTCTTGTCCCCAAACTCCAATATAAGACGTTGCAAATGATCGAATTTACATATGCAGATACATACATACACACACATATATATATAAAAGGACATTGCTGTTCTGTGTTGGCTGTACGATCTTGTCTCGCCAATATTCCATAATGTTGATTTCAAAAGGAATGAAAGCACATTCCGACTGTAAATGATCGTGTCTTAGCTATTGTAGCAATATGAAAATCGTTTCTCGCAAGAGCAAAATGCGAGAATGAACACTGCGAGAATATCGCTTTTTATCGACAAAAACATTTCTTTCGTTTATTCTTTCACGAAAGTACAAATAAATGATTTCGCAATGTTTGCATTGGAATTATAAATATAAAAAATTGTAAGTAAAACGTTTGTTACCGTATTTTTTTTCTAGTTGATCAATTATTACGGTTTGTTCTGCTGATTTAGAGAAATTGAGTTACGTTTTGGTACGTGATTATATTATACATAATCTTCAAAATAACGTCAACGCTTAGCGACTATTCAATAATATCACCTGCAACTTGTAAAAATGTCACAATTTTATGTGTATAACCTCTTTTTTCACAAATCTAACATAAGTAACGAGAATGATTATTTTGGAAACTCACACACGATTATTAACAGTTATCATTTCTGCTCTACTGATTTAGCTATGTAATCGAATTAAGCTTAGAATAGCTTGTCGTTTTATTACATTAGTTTTCAATTTGCTTTTTTGCATTAATACATCGATATTTGGTATGTAATCCTTTTATGCTGTATTAACAAATTTTTTATTTTAGACATTTGACATTAGATATTTTAGTTATTTTCTTACTTTTTTAAAATTTTGTACATAATTCATGTAAACAATAATAAAAAGGGGAAAATTATACATTTACGCTGTATTTATTCAGAAGAAGTGTGCATTAATTAAATATCTTGTGATACGAGTTTGAAACATACGTGGTAATTAAACAAACATCAAAAGCTTTACTTGTCATGTTTGATTACAATAATTATAATAATAAATGAGTAATTTATTATAATAGTGCAAGATACAATAATAAATGTATGCAATGCAACTTAATTTGCATTTCTCATCATTATTTGCATTTTCGACTTTATTATTAAGTTAACTCAAGTTTCACATTGATTAACATGGATTTATTTATTGCGAAATTATCGCAACAGAGAATTACCAATGAATAGCCACTAGCTTCAGTGAATCCCGATTTACAGCTATGTAATAATCAGAAATCAATAGCGCATATTTTTATTTTAAAAAGCATATATAATTCCATTACTCGAAATAAATATAGTACAAATTCATGTCATTCGTTGCATCTATCGCATTAGAAGATGAATAGCAAAATAACTTTAAGTGCACGGCGAAGGGAGCGAAATTACTTGAACAGTTTGACGACCTCGAAATGAAGGGGCAATGTTAAGCATAGGTCATTTCGTTCTCGCGGATCCATCCGACGTTCGAGGTACTGGCGCAACAAAAAAAAAAAAGAAAAAGAAAAAGAAATGGCACAGAAACTTGCACGGTTTCTACTGCATCTTCTTGCATCTTTACGGCTTAACGATAGCAGCAGCGGCATGCACTCGCGTAGAGCGGATTTGCGCCCAGTTTCGAAAGGGTCGTTACGCGTTGTAAAATAGTCGAGAGGGGTTATAAAGATGGCCGGGATACATATGCACGAAGTGGCCGTGATATTTTTTACGTTTTCTCGAATAATTTCCGGTAGGTGAGCCGATCTAACGTACTTACTAACGTGCGCGGGAGCGAGTCGTCGTCCTATATCTTTTCCCTGTCGATTCCGGTTCAATTTGAGCCCACGGAGCTCGCGAGAGCGCGAGTGTGTGTCCCGATCGGAGTCCCGAAGATCGGCACGTGCAATAGCAATTTCTCAGGAACTTTACAATCCCCAGACTCTCGGCGCGGGAACTCTCCGTCTCGTGGGCGGGAGATGAGGCTAGATCGTTTCCTCCTTTTCGACTACGCCGTCGTACGCGCACGTTCTACAGCGAGCTGCATGTAAAATTCGGCGCTAATCGACGTTCATATTATCTCGTTTCGATAGGTCGGCGTTACCTCGTATGTTTCTGCGATTCGCGCGTTTGTTGAATTATGCAGAAGCCGCTGCTTTAAACTTATAACGCTAATTCTATGTAATGTCCGACTATTAAGGGGGTAACGTGCTGTTTTTTTTTTTTTACTTGAGTTTCAGAAACTTTTCTTAAGAAAACGATTAAGTATTTTAAAAATTTATTTTGGCTCTTTATTTACTGCACTTTATAGATCAAATTTATTATATTTTAAAATAAAGAACATGTTAACAGTAATAGAGTAATACGATTTTTTCAAAACATATTTTTTTAAATTTATGTCCGTAATTAAGAGACAACCACTGAACCGATTTTCTTCAAATTTTACGGACTTATAAAATAAACATCTCTTTATCGTCTGTCCCAACAGTAGACTGTAGTTAAAAAAATCAAACGTTATTTTAATCAGTACACTTACGGCTATCGTCGGTATTAGAATTATTCATTTTGCTAAATAAGTAAATAGCACTTGTTTAAAAAATAAGTTTTATATTTTTTAGGGGCTCAAAAATAAAAAAAAATAAAATTTATTTTTTAAACAAGTGCCATTTATTTATTTAGTGAAATGAAAAATTTTAATACCGACGATAGTTGCAAGTGTACTGATTAAAATGACATTTAATTTTTTAATTACAGTCTACTGCTGGGACGTCAGTAATAAAGGACTCCGTGTAGATGCAGTGATGATTTGGACATAACATTACTCTATTATTGTCAACCTATTTTTATTTAAAAAAATAATTTTGATTTATAAAGTGCAATAAATAAAGAGCCAAAAGAAATTTTTAAAAATATTTGTTTGTTTTCCTAAAAAAAAATTCCTAACAATTCCTAAAAATCCATTAAGAAAAAAACAACACATCTTAAAGTATTACCCAAAATGTAAAAATTTCTCTCATAGATTATTCTATTATTCTATTATTATATTTGAGTATTTATATAACTTTTGAGAATTTATAATTCTCTTCTTGGTTTCTTATTTAATTTTTGTTTGCTCTTAATTCTTAGGTAAAATCGCGTTTTGTAACACTTTTTTGCAAAGGGGGACGTATGATCTACAGAACTAATTCTACAGTATTTCTTGATGTATGAAAGAGAAGAATAATATTTATAACTACGTTCTAACCTATTTTATTCACCTACGATAAGCATGAATTTATTACTCACCGACACGACGCGCAGCAGCGGAGTCGTAACGCCACACCTGCAACACACAAATATGAAATTTAGCGCTCGAACAACACAATTAACATTAGAAAACTAATATAATGTTCCTTACCACTTAGGTTGCTCCGCCGTTGCATGATGCCCCCCGGGCCTCCGCCTCCTCTCAGTTTCCGTCGATTCACAACACAACACTCGCGAACAGAGATTAATTACGATCGCGCACTAATTATCGAAGCACGCGCGAACACTTCGTTGACGAAACTTTGTTGACCGGCGGAGCGACATCGTCACGTAGCGAAAGGGACACACGACCGCTCGAGATTATGATCCAGAATGCGTAAATCGATATTCCGTCGGAACGTTTATTTCAACGTCGCACACGAAAATTCGGAAGTAGCTGCGCGTACTAATTGTAAGGTGTTCGACATCGGTGATAGCACGCGAGCGGGTACACGATGCGTTGGTCGCGATGATTCGCGCGGGGTAATTATCTTGTTACCTTTCACGCCGTCCCGCAAGAACAGCAACACGCGCGTCTCCGAGCGATCTCGTTGTCTCGTCCGAATGTTTATTTCACTGCATGTTACTCACGAAACTCGGACGTACGTGCAAAGAAAACTTCCGTTCGCCATATTGATGACGTCATGTGAGCGAGTACGCGTACGTACGGTATGAAGCTCGCGGCGAGAGAGGCTCGTCGTTGCTAAGTTCACGCTTTACGCCGAGGAGAAACGCGCGGGAAACGTCCGTTACGAAGCGAAGACGGCGGTCATCTTCACTCGCGTCCGTCGCTCGACGAACGGCGAGGAGTAAACACACACGTCCCAGGGCGATCGTCAGCGTACACAATACTCATTTCACTCTACATTACCGCACGTAAACACTCGCGAACTGTGTCTGTGAGACACACGCGACAAGAGACATACGAGGTCACCCGGTCCGCGCCCATCGAACCGCGTTGTCGCTACGCCACGTCGCCACCAGTCCGTCGACTACTGTCCCGTCGGCTACTGGCCCATCGCCCGTCGTTCATCAGCAGTCGAAATACACACGTCGCGGCGGCTCCTCGTCTCGGCTCCTTGTCTGAATCGTGATTCGAGCTTCCTGCGGATCTACCTACCGCCTACCGCGACGAACGCGACACGACATCGATCCGCGATTCGTCACAAGTCCGTCCATCGTCCTTCCGCGATGCTGCACTACTGGAATACCGCTGAAATGCGTAACGTAGTCGTAGTCGTCGCCGTCGGCCCATCGACTGCTGGCAGTGCTGGCCCGTCGGCCGTCGCGGCGCTCGTCAGGCTCCTCGTTGCACGATTGTCGTCGTAATCGAGAATCGAGCTTTCTGCGGATCTACTTACCGCGATGTAACGAAACACGAAATCGATCTATCGATCCACCCCAGACGTCCACCCGCCGCCACCCGCGGTGCTTCACTACTAGACCGCGGTGCGGCGCGACGCTAGTGAAGTATGGCGGGTGGCGGCGGGTGGACGGTGTACGTGCGGTGGATCGCCGATCGATTTTGTGTCTCGTTTCATCGCGGTAGATAGATCCGCAGGGAGTTCGGTTGCGACAATCGTGCGACGAGGAGCCGCCGCGATACGCGTATTTCGTTGATCGACGAGCGACGGGACAGCAGTCGACCGGTCAGCAGTCGATGAGCTAATGGCGATGACACAGCAACTACGCAACACATTTCGACGGGTGCGAACCGCTCGCTCCGATCTCGCCGTGTGTATCTCGGTACGTACGAGTCGGTTGTTTATGTTACAGTGCCGTGTGTAAGGTGACGATTGTCCCGAGACGTGTGTGTTTACTCTTCGTCGTGCGCCGAGCGATTAAAGGTGCTCGCTTTCTCTGCCAACGGTCGTTTCTCGCCCGATTCTCCTCGGCGTGAGATGTGAACTTAGCGAGGGAGAGCCTGTCTCGCCGCTAGCTTCGTACCGTTCGTACACGTATCCCTTCGTATGACGTCATCGATATCGCGCGGTGGGTTCTCTTTGTACGTACGTCCGAATTTTCGCGAGTAACCTGTAGTGAGATAAACGTTCGGATGAGACAGCGAGATCGCTCGGAGTATTGTTGTTACGGGACGGGAGAAAATCAAGGCTAATTTATTCCGCGCGAATCACCGCGACCTGCGTCCAACCAACGCATTGCGCAGTAGCTCGCGTGCTATCGCCGATGTCGAACAGCTTGTCTTACAATTAGATCCAGGATACGTAGATCGAAAATTCCGTCGGAACGTTTATTTCATTGTCGCGCGAGTTGATGCGTACACGCGTCTACTTCCGAATTTTCGTGTGCGACAATGAAATAAACCGTTCCGACGGAATATCGATCTACGCATTCTAGATAGATCATAACCTCGCGCGGTCGTGTGTCCCTTTTGCTACGTGATGTGTCGCTTCGCCGGTCAACAAAGTTACGTCAACAGAGTGTCGCGCGTTGCTTCGATAACTAGCGCACGATCGTAATTAATCTCTGTTCGGTAGTGTTGTGTTGTGCATTTACGGAAAGTGAGAGGAAGCCCCGGGAGGCATCAGACAACGGCAGTGCCCTACCTGTGGTGAGTAACATATTCGTTTTTTTTTAATGTTAATTGTGTTGTTTGGACGCCAGATTTTGTATTATCTCATAGATGATTGGAACGCGTTAGAATAACGTTTTGTTAAGAGTTCTGTATTATTCACAAAAAAGAAGATTTCTTAATAATTTTTACACAGTTCTGCTTATTTGTAAGAAAGAAAATAAATTTTGAAAACATGGGGACGCTAATTTCACACACACACACACACACACACACACACACACACACACACACACAGCATCGAATAGTTTTGAATAGCTGAATTTGACACACATTTTTTTATTTCTTTTTTTTCTCTTAATCAAAAAAGTATTTTATATCGAGAACTTTAGTACTCGTTAAAAGATATCAAATTTGCTATTGAGAACTATCCTGTGCTAATGTTGGATGTGAAGTTAGCATCCACATTTTTCAAAATTTATCTTCTTTATTATAATGGAGAACTATTTGTAAAAACTATCAGGAACTCTTCCTTTTTTGTGAATAATCCAGTTAACAAAATTATGTACAATAGGGATGCCAATTTCACTCAATCCATTTTTAAATGCATTTTGTAGGTAGATTTATATACAACAGCAATTTTTAATCGAAAAATATTAAATTTTTTTAAATCATTCTTCGTCCAATCCAAGACCAACGACGAGGATGTAACAATTGGCTTTTTTTTTTTATATTTTGTATTGTAAATTAGTTTTTGTTTTTCATACATTTTTATACATTTTTGTTTATTTTTTTGATATCAAACATTTTTTATTTTATTTATTAAAGTATATTGAAATTAAATTATTTAAATAGAGAGTATCGACCGAAAATGTGAAAATGTAATATCAAAAATAGTCATGGCTCTTAGCGCTAATATTTATTATGTGATTTTATGTAGCCTTTTAAATTCACGAAACTGCACTTAAATTTTTAAATAATATTTTGATAATGAGCTTCTGAAAAATCTTTTTAGAATGCTGAATATTAATTTTCATGTACTTTAATGAATAATATAAAAAGTATAATAGATATACTATATAATATACTATAAATATTATAATTAAATTACATTCTTGTTGTTTGTTGGTTCTGGATTAGATAAAGAGTGATTTAAAAAAAATTATATCTCTTTAATAAAACTGTTGTTGTGTATATGTTTTTATGCAAAATGCATCTGAAAGTGAATGTAAATATAAATTTTAAAATATATTTAAGTCTGATCATATGAAAATAAAGAAAATAAAACGTATGCATTTCGTATGTGACATCTTATTGTTATCAGCGATTTTCGCCGTACTTTCCGGCATTATAAATATTATTCTTCTCTATATACATCAAGAAACATTATAAAATTAGTCTCTAAAATAGTTTTCAGGTTTGTGCGCCCCTATTCTGTACACACTTTCTGTTCTTAACGATGGTTGTCGATTGTCGTCGCGCAGCTTTTTGTCATATAAAATATTTGCGCGATAACATTAATAATTATCGTTAAAAACAAAAGTGTGTACAGAATGAGCAATTTTGACTATTTTTACATCCTCCTTTGAAAAGGAAATAATATAACAAATTAAATCAATATTTTTGGTTGATTTGGTTAAATAGGAAAAAAAAGAAAAAATTATGAAATATTTTTAAAATTTCGATAACTTGTAGCAAGTATTGTACAGCTTCTTAAAGAGTAACTTCCATACTATACAATTTTCAGCACTGTCGATAAATGATTTTTCTTTGTTATATTATATATCATTAATATGTAATTATTATTACTTGTATTTATTATTTGAACATATGTGTGAACTTTATCTAGCAAACTGTAAATGCATTCTGATAATACGTATGGCTTAAATACCAACGAACGGATTTGGCAGCAACGTATGTACGTTGCTTCTCTGAATAACTAAGCGGGTTTGGCATTATCAAAGTACGGAATAAAAATACATATTTATACGTATGAGCTTAATATATAATAATCTGCAATATTGTAAAGAATTTCAATTTCATCAAATTCGTAATTTGAGTAATAAATGTTATAAAATTTATCTTACAGAAAAGTATCGATTAGTATAAACTTATATCTTAATACATAAATTTTTTGGCAGGGATATAAAAAGTATAATTTGTAGGATTTTCTACAAAAACCAAACAAATTCATTTTTTAAATAATTTGAGTTACAACGTCAAATTATTTTTTATTAGTAGCGATACATATCGCAAATTTTGTTCCGGCAAGAATCAAACAGAAAACGAGGAATACAAATAAAAGGAATAAATAGTAGGAATAAATAGTAAATATAAAATTTCCGCAAAAATTAAACAAGTTCAGAGGTTTTTAATATTTTTTTTAATGGGTCTTTAAAATATTAATCAAATGCTAAAATTTATATTTTCGAAAAAATTATCATATTTATACAAAAAGAAATGTAAAAGAGTATTTTTGTAAAGGGAAATTTTTTAAATTTTGTAAATAAAGAAGTGAACAAAATTTTATGTTTTACATTTCAAGTTATATTTCTTTTTTCACTTTTATTAATATTATACAAAAAGATAAATGTAAAATAATATAAGATAAAAATAACTAGTGAATATTCGTATAAAATGCCCTGAAGGACCAAACAAATCGATAGGTTTTCATTTTTTTTTTTTAAATGAGTCTTTAAATATTAATCAAAACCCCCAACTTTCTTATATTATTCTGTTATATGTCTGGAGGAAAATTAATTACCATATTTACATAACAAATGATTTAAAGGTGAGAAATTTTTTGTTTCCTGAAAATTTAACTTTTTTGACTTGTTTTTTGCAGGAACTCTTCAATTACAAAATCTCTCTTAGTGACAATGATATCGATATTATCAATATTATACATTTTATAGCTGTTATTATCCTGATTGAGCGAAATGATCTCTTCTGTAGGACGTTATACAGTATTGTGAACGAGATAGAGTTTCACTGACAGAAATTCTAATTAGTAATACACAAAGGCTTCCAACGCGTATCACGATCCGTAATTATCGCAACAGGTATACACGTGTATATCACTTCGATAAATATGTCAAGAGCTTTTTCATGATAGCTCTACTTGTATTTTTCGAATCACTACGATGTTAAGTTGAGCCAATTTCAAGAGTATATTTATAAATATTGTTACAATTTTTGGACCTTAAAAACTTATCCTTTAATAATCCGAAAACTTGCTCCGGTCAAATTTTTATCTGACAAAGCAAAATAATTTACTGCGTTTTTGCACAGCCGCCGTTGTGCAGATTACTTACTGTGAAAAAGAACAAGTAATTATAAGTGCATTTTTCAATTTTTATTTTATTTTTTTTTTTACAAAGCTGTCGGTGATGTTATTCTTTTACGTACATCAGTGTGCTTCTCCACAAACTCTTTTTCCGGAATTTATTACTACCGTTAATAAATTCCACATTTTCGTGGAATTTAGAACTTCACAATTTGCCATCCACAGCCATTAATCACTATTTTATTATCTTCCGCATGTTTAACGTAGCTAAAACCACGAGTTTAAGAAAAAAACGGTATATAATCACGCAGTAATTAGGATCGCGGATATTACGTAGTTCTGGACCGCGGTATTTATATCTGCTATCCATCGTTTACCGACGCTCATATGAAGATAATGAACAGCTGCTTTTAATATAAATTCGCACGCGGTTGCAGTTTTATTCGTTTAGCTCGATTCTCTCGCGTTCCCGACAAAGCGCGTAGGACTCTACGGAAACTTCCTCGAGTGGCGTAAATCATGGACGAAGGTTAAAGCTTTCCGATAATCCTCCATATATCACGTGAAGCGTAAGGTTCAAATTAACGTAAATGCGGTTTTCGCCCTCTGAATCGAGTAATTGTTGCTTCTATCTAGGGACGGCGGTTTCACCACTCGCTCCGTTACTTGGAACTTGTTCTCTTGTTATATTACTCTTAACCTACCGAGACTGGAATTTCCTGTTCACCGCACCGAGGGTGAACTTGAATTTTAAACGCGCGTACGCGCGCACGTTCTCTCGACGCGATGGGTCAGTTTCTCTTGGCGCGCGCGCCACATTTCATCAAAACAACGAAAATCGGAGGGGCGGGGAGGGAGGGCAGGAAAGCAATGAAATAGTAATTAGGATCTCGTTAAAGTGCAAATTAGTATCAGAGTAATTTCCTATATTTGATCCTGATATCTTTTTAATATGGTAGCAGCGAAATTAAATGTTTCAGAAAATGTACATTTGCATCTGTAACTGCGGATATTTAGTACGTACCGTAATTCGAGATTAAACAACTGCTAAATTATGTTTCATAGAAATTAAATCGTAATTACTGATGTAATGAAAGGTGTGTAATTGGTTCCAGGGTTCTATCGGTGAAATTTTGTTTGATGATTGGAAATTGGTATCCTTTATATGCAAAAGAAAGTGAAGACGAGCGTGGTAATGATTATGAATATTCATACGAGCATTTGCATGGCCTTGTAGCGTAACGTTATTGATTTGTTTCGCGTTTTCTTACCATTATGCTCCATTTATCAGTCGACGCTTTCCCTCTATGACATAATGGTGTAAAATGTATTAACCCAGATTTGTTTCTTGCTTACTTTAAAAAAAGCCACCAATTTTTCACTTTTTATTCAGATTTATTAATATCATCGCAATACAATTTCGGCTGCATTTGCATCAATGCGCTTCGTCGTGCACGACAAACGACATAATTAGCTTGTTTTATTCCGACATTTATTATCGTGATGAATCCGCGGCGTTATAGGAATAAGTCTCTCCGAGATAAGGATGACAAATGCTTTTGTTCCGCGTTTATTAAATGGATCCATCTGCGGGATTGGTCAATATAGGCGTCAAAAAACGAAGCGCGGTCTATCGTGAAGAGCCACCGTGGGACAATTATATATATATCGCTATAGATATTGATCGATATCGCGAGTATGTGCGCGTAAATATGTATGTACGCGGGGATCCGGTCGAGCGAGTGCGTGTCGCGAGCTTTTTTATCATCTCCGAACTTAGCGGAGTTTGCGTGCGGCGGCCTCGTTGCGACGTGCGGAACATTAAAGACAGAGTCTCTCAGGCCGGCTCGATAAAATTATACCGATGTGACTCCGATGGTTGGCGGGGGGAGGGGGGAAGGGCGGTGAACATTCCGCGTATTAAGCGCAATTTTCACGGGACATTGAACAGCCGCGATACCGATCCCGACGGCGCGTCGCGTCGCGCGGTGATATTGGTCGCGAAGCAACGACAGCGCGGCACGCGGCGTGACGCGGCGGGCGTTGCGTTGCATGACGTTTCGGTATGCCATTAGAGAAATATCGAGTGTCGTGGCCGGGATAGCCAGTCCGACGACGACAGGTCGGACGGTGGCGGCGCGAACGAGCGTACGTACGCGCAATCGATCGTTTAATTGCGGTCACGCAGGAAGAGTTAACCGTTTTGTTAATAAGCATGTCAGACAATGCCGGAAGCCGCGAAGCGAGAGTTTATCGCGGTATCATCGAGGTTTAGTCGAGCGGTCGGGGGATTATTCGTCGTAAGTGGCTTTCCCTGGAATTTGCGCTATTGCCGGAATAGCGCATTTACGTCTCAGAAGGTTGCGGTCCACTAGATCCAAACTGTTGTGCATAATAATATGCGTATTACGCCGTAAGGATATTTGCAAATTCGTACACGCGCAAAAGTTGCTCTCCCCTGATGCTCGGCTAATTTCAATCTTCTCGAACGTTATTAAACTTTCCTCGAAAGTTACGTGCCGTTCAGTATATTATATATGTAGTCAACGTAACGGTTTTCACATATACATAGAAACGGCAAATCGTAACCGCGCCCCCTTATCGCTCCGGGGAATTTCCGAAAAACTTTCGAATCTGCAAACGAATCTAGAGATGGAAATTCTGTAGCAGCAAATTCTGTCTCCAAGGTGTATCGTCTCTCTCCCTCTTTTTCCTCTTAGAAGATGCGCGTGATTGAAAAAGAATTTTGGACTTTCGTATATATATATATATATATATATATATATATATATTGCAAACTTTTTTCTTCTTTCCGCGTAAAAATGATATCAATTCCTTGCTTCCTGTTAGAATATCTAATCAACTGCTCGCACATAGCGTAGTAAATAATTCAAATATCAGTTCTTCCGCAAAAAAATAAGATTGAACGTGAAAAGAGCGGCGTGTCTTTTTCATACTGCATTCCGTATTTCCAATTAAATACGAAAACCGATAGTTTTACTTTGATGTATTTCCGACGAACAGCGGTGCAGCTAACCATTTAGCAAAGCACGATTATTGCTCATTCTGCGGAGGCATCATCTGTAAATAATGTGCGCCATTTCTCTACAAAAGTATACGCACGCCGCGACAAAGCCGATCGATATTTCATTTGGTGGCTACCCGCTTTAAACCTCGGACGTGTTGCCACAAGACCGGATTGCTTTGCCGGACAGTACTGAGTCATATTGCAGTCTGTAGCAAGGATGTTGACAGACACTTCATTAGAGTTCATACGATTTTACCTCGTTTATTTATTTCTTTGAATTTGCTCCAACTTGTGATTTCTGTTTTTGCGCGTCGAGAAGTGATAATTTCTGAATTTCATTCGAGATATTGTTTTCGAAATGTAATTTTTTTCTCTTAATGCTTCCATTCCGTTCAATTTAACCATTATTGATGCGATTGTTGCTGGAATTTGCTACAATTTAATACATCTTGAATACGCACATGTACGCGCGTACTTACGCACGCATGCATACACGCGCATCTAGAATGCAAAATGTACTTTGCGCACACCGATTTTCGATTCTCCCTTACTCGGTGAAACTTTTACGAAAGTAGTTTCTTGAAGATCTTCATGTAACTTGGAAGGTTGATATCAAGTAGTTGTTAGTTCGCTTCTCAAAGAAAGTAGTGGAGTGCATCGTATCGCGCAATGCAACCGAAAAGAAAGTCTCTGAAACGTAAGACAGAGGTGAAACAACTTTACGAATAATTTACATAAAAATAAAAAAGTCACGTAGAGGGAACTTGAGGCTCACAAATACGACTTTCTTTTATATAGAAAGTTTGCCACGAGTAATTTGTCGTGCGCAACAGTAATGTTTCAAATGACTTTAAACGTGCAGTCAGCGATAGATAGACTGATCAAGTTGATAATCAAAGTTTGTGAAAGAGGTGTGCTATTTGTGAAAGATAAGTAACCCTTCAGATAAGTCAAATGTAAAGTCGAACTCGGCGCGCGCGATAAGTCGCCGGTATATCGATCTCTGATGCACATAGTTACCTTGTGTGTATATTTATCTTTTTACACAGTAATATCTACACTCGGAGATACCGACTTTTAGGAGGGAAGCATATGTTTGCAGACGATAAGATAATTTCGTGCTCGGGAAAGACGTTTCATGGATCGACAGAGATAAGCGCGAGATTGAAACCTAAGATTTAGTAGCAGCACGAAAACGAAAAAAAAATGTAAGAGGTAGCAAAGAATTTCCCGTTCAAAATCGTTTCCCAGTGATTTACGTGATTAAACTACATCCTAAGTTTCATTTCAATATTTGTTTTTCGCAAAACGAAGAGAAGCACGAATATGATACTGCGGCACAATTGAGCTTGCGTTTCCCGATGCAGCTTGTTACGTATTAATTAACTGATATAATAATACGTAATAATTAGCCGCGTGACATAATAATATGTTGCCGCGAAACGAAAGATAATGAAATACGCTGTTCGTTGAAATTTTTTGGGCCACTGTAACTTGTAATTTATGCTTTTCCCTCTTCAATATTTTCGGATATTAACGTTTCTCGAGGAGTAATGCCTTATTTTTGAAATAATGCTCGTAGCTAATGTCGTTTATGTAACGGCTTTTTTGATATAAAACAGCGTTCGTAGCGAGATGCGACGAAAGCTATTACTCCAAAAGTTAAGGTGTTTCGACATACTAATAAATCACCCGTATCTACGTGCATATGACGGGGAGTGACGTCGGTACTTTCACGCAGTTTTACGGGCTTTGGACTTTTCATCTGGCCATTTTATAGCATATAGCTAATACTAAAGTTTTCATATGTCACAGTGGGGGCCCTGAAAATATTATGAACGCTTGAAGACATCATTAAAATAGATAAAACCAAAAAAATTAAGGAAAAAATTATGTAAATTTATATAAAATTTATATGTATATGTAATAGTATATTATCGCATACATACATATATAAATGAGAGTGTGTGTGTGTGTGTGTGTAATGCGATGTAACGAAGGATTTTTTGAATATATGAATATTCATAAAAAGTTATCTAAGTGCAGCAATAATTTTAGCGTAAAACGCTATCTTCTTTTTTAACGCGAATACATTTTTCTGCGAATAAACATTACTTTAACAACAACAAGCGACAAGCACAGTGCACGATTTATTTCCTGTTCGCTTGACGCAGTGTTCATTTAATTATTCAAATTAACGCGTGACATTGTTCGCTGGGAACAGCTTTTATATCTAACGGAGTTTGCGCTTCCCCCGTTCGAATTTCTCAAGGAAGGGACATCTGAAAAACTGAGCTGCAGAAATCTTCCTGACCTGAACAAGACAATGCACTTCCTCGCTCGTCCCTCATATTATCAGCTCGCCTCGTACGGTCTTTTACTATTATAGCCTTTACTAAATCGGTTTTGCATAATCCCGTTTGAAATCGGTTTTACTCCGTGGATTCAGAGCGGATTGTACGTGCCGAATTTTTTGCGCGTTTTATTTCAACAAGTACAGAGTCCGCTTATGTCAATTTGGCCTATTATGTTTACGTTTAATTTACGCCTTATTAAATTCATACATTAAATTCACATTTTGTGTTATTACATCGCATTATTTGAGAGACAGGACAGAATAAATTTTACGACAAAATTATGAACGGTGTACGCGTTCGTACCTTTTTTTTTTCTTTCTAATATCTTTAGTTCAACCGACCGCGTTAGCTTCTCGCGCTACTCTTATCCGATTATCTTATCGATGACAAATTATTTTTAAACCACTGTGAATCGAATGTATTTGTTGTATACACTTTAGCGCGAGTACGCTTACCTATATCCGATCGTAGAAATATGTGTACGGGAGAATTGTTTTCGTGTGTGAGTTATCTATTGGGATGTACACGGAACGTTCCCTCTACTGTCTGATCGAATCAAATGCGAGAGAGCGAGCAGTCCGCTTGGAATTCTCCGAGGCTCGATATAAATTCCCGTCTATTGGTTGCGCGCAGGAGAAAATCAGATTAAGGAGCGCAGAACGATTTACCAATAACGTGTCGAGGAATTTTTTTGCGCGATACCGTGGACGAACGTTGGCGGCGAAAGGGAGTTGAAATCGATAGGATTAGTGGGATCGTGACAAGGGCGTTTCTCCTGGGTGACGCGAATACGGCGGGAAAACTCGCCGCACCGCGAAGCGGAATTCAGCCTGCTGCATCTGTGTGTAACCGCAACTCTGAAATTACGCAACAAGCGCACGTCCATCTTGCTCGCCGGTTCGATGCCCGTCCCGAATGCATATTGCCGTAATAATCCATAAACAGCGGCGTCATCGGTGGCGTTTGGCATTATCGGATTTGTAAACTGGCCAACGTTTGTGACGTGGTACGGTAAACTCATTGACGTTCAAATATTCTCCTCCCTACCTCTTCAATTTCCAGCTCTTCGACCTATCCCGTCGTCGTACTGTAATCGTAGTCGTGCGGCATACATGCATACTGATGCCTCCCGCGGATCGACATAGTTGTCTCCGTTCCCGCGGAACAATTCGTGGAGTTATATATGTATACGCGAAACTCAAGACTCTCGCGCACGCCCGCGCGATTGGATGCCAACGATATGCTGACCTTAATTTCGCCCGACTCAATTTCATTAGCGATAGCAACAATCGAAATAAGCGAGATCCCATTCGCCCACAAATTCCGAAAATTACAGGCTGTTAACACACATATCCACGCGTCTGTGCGCACGCATACGGCTTGATAGATAATATTAGAGAAAATGTGGAAATACATCAATTACCGTGTGTCTGTAAATATCAAACAAATTATATTATAGTTTATCAATGTTAATCAATGTTAATATCAAACAAACAAACAAAATATGATTGTCAAACGTTACGATTAGTTATTTTAAAAATTTGCTTAACTTTCAATAGATTTTATATTCATTTTTTAATTCGTGCAATTATTTTTCAAAATAATTACATGTGTTTATACTTTGACGCATATTGATAAGGGTGCATATAATTTTGTGTAATTTATGGACCACGGTGACTGGTTTCTAATTAGCGATGCGTATGAAATTTCAGTGGAATGAAAAGTGAACCGTGGCTGAAATTACATAGGTGCTCTTACGCAGGACAAGCTCGCTTATCGATTAAGATTAAATCTATGGCTACAGCTGTGTATGTATTTTCGCTCGGAATCATTTTTGTAACAAGCGAATTTGCTATTTCATTCGTGTCTGTACGACGATTTAAACCGCAGAGTTTCGTGTGAACGTAATGATAGCGTTGCGGTTTGTCGAATTAAAAGCGCATAACTAAGTAACAGAATAACCGCAGCAACATCATTATTACCGAGCGGATCGAGTTTTGCTTTTATTCGATAAAAAAATCCGGCCGTAAACACAGTCGGAGTGACGCAACTTTCTCGTGCAATAATCCGTTGGATTTTTATCACTGAACTTTTAGATTCGGCAGCCACGCCTGTATACACTTGCATCGTATCCGTTTACGAGATGACTCGACCAGCTTGCAATTTCCTACTCTAGCGGGGTGTCAAAGTTCCGATGTTATCCAAGTTTGTACGATTTCCTTTGCGCGTCTTACCGGAATTACGATCGAATTTCGGTAAAGCATCGATATGTAACTTTTTGAAATATAAAAAATTTGAAAAATACCTTTCTTAGTGCAATATTTATATACGTATAATCGCTCATAACTGGATTTTTGTGCTAATATTTCTTGTGTGATTTACATACATTTTTATACATTTTCAAGTTCATCAAAATGCGCGTCAAAAAATGTCTGGTCTTGAAACACGCATTTATTGTTCCCTTCCCAAATATCGTAAAGAATTTTTGCGAAAAAAAAATATCTTAACCAGGGATCGAACTTAAGACGACCTCCCTTGGGATTTACCTGCCTCGGTGGTCGAAGTGGCTAAGACACCCGCCCCGAGTGAAAAGACCAAGTTCGATCTCTCGCTGAAATATTATTTTTTCAACAACAAAAGCTTTTTACACTATATGAGAAAAAAGGGATAACGGATGCTTGTTAGCATTATTAAATTGATTATCAGTTTAATATTGTCTTACTATTCTGGTTCAATTTATAACTATGTTACAGGACCGAAAATGTAATCAGTGCTCAGATAAACTTGGAAAAGATATGATCAGGTAAGGTAATAAAATTACAAGAAATTTTAGCACAGAAATCTATTTATGACCGAATAGACCGTTTCTTTTATTAGTTGTGTTTTCACACATCTGTCTGTATATTTTTTTTTACAAATAATAATATACATTTGAAGCAAAAAATAGTTTCCACATGATATATTCGGCAGAGTGCTGTATACTATGCTATCGTATGCGTTGTTTGGAACTTGCGTCCTAATACGGCAGGGAGGGTGGAATCATTTATTTTTGTTGGACCGGGAGAGTGTCCCTCTCTAGGATATCCCAAGTTCTCGTACGTGATCGTGCGCGATGAGATACGAGTCTGAAGCGTCGTAATGTCGGCGATGGAAAGAGCTACGGGCACGTACGCGTTTTAAGCGAGTCCCAAGTTAGAAACCCGATGGAAGTCGTGATTTCAAGGCCCCGCAGGGGAAACGCGGCGATTCTCGGAGAAGACGTGAATCACGTACGCGTATGTAAGATCCGCTGGCGCAGGCAACGAAGGAACAGTAGGTGTGTATTCAAGCAAATTGAGGGAGAATGCGAAAAGTATGTGTGCCGAACGGAACGATCGCGGCCGCGGCGAAATTATGAGGCACCTGGTGCGGCGCGGCGCGGTGTAGCGGTCGACCGCCGTTGTATGCATAGCAAACGTATCGAGCGAAGAGGCAACTTGGACCGAACGGGGCATCCCCGTGTAACGAAATAATTTAGCAGCTCTGATCACGCGTGAGCGACGCGCACCGATATCGCCGACTATCAATTATTGTCACTAATAATTTCATCGCATGTCCAAGCGACATTGTGGCGCGGCGAACGAATTGTGGCGCGGCGAACGACGTTGACGTACTCGTCCCGCTAACCGATAGCATCTGATCCCGGCTTGACTTGTCGACTGACACAAGTTGTCGTTATTGATACGGGCAGCATGAAAATGCGTTTCGACGTGTTTAAATTTATACGCATTGCACGCGCGTTACACCGGGGTTCGTCGGTGTGTTTACGTTGCTCGCCGAGTAAATCCTACTGCTTTGAAATTGGCAATTAGTTGGCCACCGTGTCTTTGCGGCGGTTCCACACCGGAAGCATTTCCGGATAAATAATTGCCAATTTCGCCATGTCTCGCGAAAGGATTGGACTTCACGTGGCAGGTCATTCTCTTTCATTTACGAGAACATATAGCACGTAATTTGGCTGCACGTGGGAAGGCAGATCGCGAATGTCACGTTAAGATTCTGCTAAGGTACGTACCAGGGGGGAGGGGGGGGGAGTACCTACTTGGATTGTCCGACAAATGTTATATTTTGAACTTTAATCTTCAGAAAAACTTTGCTCTTCTTCTGAAATAGTTTTTAATCAATAGCATTAATTAAAACTTAATTGCGTTGGCTCAAGTCTCGAGACTTAACCGCAAAAAATCCGAACTTTATATTTCTGTAACAGTAATTATATAGTTAAGAACTTTAAAATGTAATTTATCTCTTAGTTAGCAAGAAAGAAGATTTTTCTCTTTTTTTCTAATTGCAAGCCTTTCCATTACCTTGCACGATCACACAGTTAACGAAAAAAAGATTTGTGCATTTAAGAATAAGGTGCGTATTATTATGCGAGCATAACTCAAGATAGGAAATATTTTCTTGGATTTTTAATCTTCGTGAAGTGCCTATAATGTAAGGCGTTTCCGCTTGTACGAGCATAGGTATGCTTCCATGGAAAGCGTTCTTTCCTGCCAATATCCCCTGCAAATATTCGGCGAGCGAACGGAAAACGTATTTTCCGGTGTATCCACTGCGAATCCTCTCACCTCACATACATTCCGCTTTTATTTCTTGGCTCTGCAGTCGGTCTTTAGTCTTGAAAAAGCGCAATTTTTCTCGTGATATAGTCGTGGAACTTGACAGTTCTTTCCGGAACCGAACATTCAAACAAATGATTCGGAGCAAATGGTTATGTGATTTCGTCAATGAATACAAATCACATGTAATAACTAGGGATGGAGGCGATTCTTTCGGAACATTTTTTGGATCAAAAATTTAAAGAACGTTTGTCAAAAAAATTGATCCATCAAAGATTGATCTTTTTATTAAGTTTACAAAATATATTGAATTATTTAAGGTAGCAGTGCAATTTTTAATAATTTCAGCATATTTTTGATCAAATAAGTATAATTATTCATTGCTACAGCTCGGTTAATCGCACACAGGCTATAAGATCTACATACATATAACTGAGCGGATAAGCGCGGTCTCTTTTTATTAGACTTGACGTAGATGTATAATGTTTATGTATAAAAAAATCAATCAATTATGCATGTATGAATTATATTTCTTTATAGAATTCATCTTCGGTTTCAAAAATATTCGGTATTGATTTATTGGATTAATCGAAGCTAAGGTCTATCTCAAAGAACAAGAATCGGATGTAAAAGAATTAGTTCTTCAAAAGATTCAAAAGCTTTTCTGTTAAGAATCATAGACATAGTACAATAAGCGTCAAAAATGCCTTTTCGTTCGAAGTTAGCTGCTTTCCGGATTTTCTGTAATACAAGTTGTATCTTGTCTGGAATATGGAAAGCAGGTAACTTCAAGCGGAAGGCATTATTAATGACTAGAATAGATCGAATGTATTTAGTACCAGGTAGTGAAGGTTATTAGAGGTATATTCCGAACGATGTTAGTTTGGCTTATTTTTTTCTAGATGTTGGCAAGTCTTAATTAAATCGAGAAGTGTTTCAAACTTATCTCACAATCAGTAATAATTTGTAAATAATTTAATTATTCTCCGATGAAAATTTTTTTCAGAAGTTTTCCCAAATTAAAATACTCTTCAGAAATATTGAGAAAATCTATTTCTATTCTGAAAGATTAATTCTAAAATATTCTAAAATAAAAAAATATAAGAATTTCCTAAGAAGTTATAAAATTGTATAGAAATTGTGAAAAATTTTTAAATTTACGTAAAAATTCTGGAAAATTACATGAAAAATTTGGAGTCAAATTTCATAACTGTGGTGAAAATTTTTCTCAAAATTTTCCATGTTTTTTTTAGAGTTTATCAAAATTGGTATATAATTTATAATTTTTTTTTAATTCCGTAGATATTTACGAATCTTAGAACATTTCAGAATTTACGTATATGAATAATTCTGATAAAAGATTTATAATAGATTTTGTCAGTATTTCTGAAAAGTGTTCAATTCGTATACAAATTTTGAGAAAAATTTTCATTAAATTTATCGTACAGACGCAATGTTGTTAGTAAAATTAAAGAAAAAGATGTCAAAAGTGATGAGATGTCAAATGTATCATTTCTCAAGTAATTTTTTTAAATTTTTACGTAAATTTTAGAATTTTTTACAATTTAGATACAATTTTATAACTTTTTAGTTTCTTAGATTTTATCTTAGAATATTTCAGAATGTATACATGTGAAAAATTCTGAAAAAAGACGGATATTTTCTCAATATCTTTCTATTCTAATTTGTATAAAAGTTTTGAGAAAAATTTTTATAAAGGAATGATTGAGATTTACAGATTATTACTGATTATGACATAAGATGAGTTCAAAACACTTCTCGATTTAATTAAGGGGCTGCCAATATTGAAAAAGAAAATAAACCAAACCAATATCGTTTGGAGTAAATCTTACATAGAAAAAAATTGAAAGGTGTATTTTTGTCCTCTCCGATTTACACAATTGCTTCTCTCTTTTATTTTTGACTGTCTATTTTCTGTCTTTTTCTACGTGATCTTCAGGTTTCGCGTTTTACATTTGGTTTATCTTTTCTATATCTATATTTATAACTAATTTACGAAATGATATTTTCAATTATACGAAAATACATTCAATTATCTCTCGTGCTAATGTGTCGCTGCCAATACAGAGCACGGTGCAATCGGTCGTCACGCTAAAGAGAGCGTGCGTCTGAAAGTTAAGTTCTTCCATAAAACATTTGAATGCTTCATTTATTCGGTTCTCCGTTATGTAATCTCGTTAAAACTCGGTGAGATATTTTTGCGCAGACACGCACGAATTACGCCGTTCGTTGCTGCGCGAGGGAGGATATAAAAATCTGCAATCTTCTTAATTTCGACGACGAGAGGTTTATGACGTAATTTCTGATTCGAATGCGACTCGTTCGATGAATGAGCCGCCATGTATACGCGACAGAAAGATATAAAAATTCGTACTATTTCTAGAAATTTCCATCAGAAATTTCCATAAATATAGAACTATTGTGTGGGTGAAAATAGAATTGTTGATAAAACTTTCGATTTTTAAAGTGGAGTATCAACCTGACAGAGACAATCCGGTCGCTCTCGTTTCCATGACGAGATATTTCTACCATTTTGACGACGGATATAGAGATCTTGTAAAAATTCATAAATTCACTTTTATTTACGAAGTATACGCAATTCTGTTACAGTATTTTTAAAATATTTTTTAATACTTTATGCGGTTAGGAACTTATCGTCGAGATTACCAGACGACGATATTATTCCAAACTTTCAATTTTAGATTGAAATTCAACCGTGACAAAACGAATTTGTTGGAATTAATTTCATTTTAGAGATAGAACAGATTATCGACAGCAGTCTTGTGAAATCTGATTTCAGAACTTGCGTCTATAATGCATAAGCACACTTTTTTATCTCTATCTCTAAGTAGTATCTTCTCGTTGAATAGAATTTTCGATGGGCCACGCGAGGCATTCATAAAACACGAGTACTCTGAAGAGTGTGACGCTTACTCCGTCAACGGACAACGAGTATTAACGATAAGTCTTAAGCACCGGGATAAAACCGTGCAGCCCCCTTCGAAAGCGGATCGATATACTCAGCGTATGTTCCTCCTGTGTTTGCAGTACATACAAATTCCGTTTTAATGCGATATTAGGTTTTCCATCGGGCTATTCGAAGTCGAGCTGTCGAAGGAGCATCACTCTCTCTCTACTCGAACGGTAGATCGCGATTGGCATAGATCGTCTAAAACTATTCTCGCATAGAACCGACCTCTAAGCAGGTTCATTTGGGAATGCGAATTTCAATTTGGCTTGCTCGCGATCGTGCGAACCCAATCAGCGATAGATCGAACTTCGGTATATGTGGTTACCTCTTGGCAGACTCGGTAGACTCGAAGCACGTTTTCCTGCTTGCCTGCTTCCCGCGGATCGATGTTGGGTCACTCAGGTAAGGCCCGTATTCTCGGCGTTGCCACGTATGTATATACCAACATCCACTCTGGGACTCAAAGCGTTCTCCCTTCGGTTCTATTTGTGCACCGGACAGGTACGTCCAAAGATACAACGCCTACGAGTGCAAGCAGCCATTGTGTGCTGGTACGTACGTAATACCGTAGAATCGCCTTGTGGCAACCCCTCTTCTCCCTCCCTTCTCTCTCTCTCTCTCTCTCTCTCTCTCTCTCTTTTGCTTTTGCTCCACTCTCTCTGTCTCTGCCTCTCTCTTTTTCGCTTTCTCTTTTCATCTCCCATTCCGTTCTCTCATTCTCGTAGAAGACGGGCAAGCTGATCCATCTGTACGAACTGCTGCGCCGCATTGTTCTCAAATGGTACAGCTGGCTCCTCGTACTCTCGCGTCGTACGAGCCGATGTCGACGCGTGTTCGCGTATGCTTTGTGCTCGCCTGACGTGCCTCTGGCTTGACGGTGACGCGATTACGCATGTTGTACGCATGTATGAACGTATATAATTATTTCCAACTATAATTAATGTCGTGCATATTCGAGACGTCCCAGTTTCTGCCCTCCCGCGGACAGGAAACGGAGAAAATCGAACGACACGTGCCTGAGCAACCCTCTCGATTTTGGAGAAACTTTCTGTAGGACCGTATCACAAATTAGATTCGGTATAGCTCCCTCTCTCCTCATCCGTTATGTCCACTGTCTCGAAAAGCTTTCGGCAAATAGAATTAAATGACAATGTAGCACTGGCCCGGGAACTGCGCCCGAGCATTCCGAAGCTAAATCTGACATAGTTAGAAATAATTGGTGGCACTCAATTTTATTGGAGAGTGGATTGTGCGGACGAGCCCGTAAGAAGCATTGTCCGGTAGAAGCACTTTGAGTTCGGTTGTTCACTGTATGAGGTACTCCGGCTTGTCCTTTCGCGAAATTTATGGGTCGTATTCGACCGATGGAAAATTTATTTGCCTGTTACGTCATAGTATATCGCGACAAGGACAAACGTCGGAATTACCGTGCGAGATGCGCCGAATTCGGCAAGGAACAGAGAGAAACTGGTTATTGTGCGTCGTCGCGCACATTTCGTAATTCCGCGTATCGATATTTCGGCTCGCGTTTGTCTTAAAAATAAAAAAAAATGGTAATGAGATATGCTTACAATCATCGATATTCTCACTCGCGCAAATATAATTTCGAGATAGTTATCTGCTATATTTGATATGCAAAATGAAAACCCGTTATTTGCACGCATCGCTGTATCGCCGCCGCAACGGCCGATAAAATTAATTGTCCGCAAGCATATTTAATTTTGCAGCGAGCATACGTCTATCATATGAAATATAGCCGCTGATAGGTCTCTGATACTTTGTTGTTATTAAAAGGTTACGTCATTGCAACGGTCGACGTCTCGTGTTTACAGAACTGACATCTCAATTTCTGTCACGTTTTGCATGTCAATATTGTTAATTGTTACTCATTTTATGTATAAAAGACTCGCAAAATTATATCATATACACATTTTATACATTGAATAATAACCTTAAATGTTTTGCAAAATAATTTGTCTTTATATCAACAACATATCGAGTTTATCATTTGAGAATAATTTTCTTATGAAATTAATTAAAATTGATATAATGCATCAACTTAAACTAATTTGACTTTAATATAAATAGAAATGTGCAGAATCTTTATATGCTTTACCTTTCTCTGTATCTGGAATGAATTATCTGCTATGAATCGGTATATCTTAATATTAGAAACAATGTCGAAAGCTCTTCCATACGTGCCGCAACGTTCCGTTTTTCGAAAATGCATAGGTGCGCATATTAAATCAGGGTTCTGGAATTATATGAAAATGTGGCGCCCAAAATGCACAGGTAGCCGTATTTCATTGTCGACAGGAATGAATTTACGGTCGAGCTGCAAAGAAACACTCATGATTGTTTATGGGAGCGAGGTTTTCCGTTGTGGCGCTCTCGCAATTCTTTTTCTCCCTTCGTTTTCGCGCACATTTATGCATTCGCGAGGGCCGCGCAAACAGCTACGGGACTCTCATAAAAAACGAACCATTGTTCATCGAGTTTACCATTTTCCACGTTTCTTCGCGACGCGACTTTTATTCCCCGCGGGAGCCGGTCCGTTTTTCGAAGTTACGACTCACCCGGTACGTAGAATGCTTCGTGCGAATATCTTATGGGGCGCGCTGAAGGGAGAAGACTCTACATTACAATTACAGCGTAAAAAAGTTTAAGTCACTTAACATTGTGCGCCGTGCAACTATCCAGACGGCATTAAAAGTGGAAGGTACGCGAACACGTTTATGCAAACGCGGTGGAGCGTCACACGCGACTACGCGATATCTAATGCATAAGCATGCTATTGAAACACGCCATTCCATGATATTTCGAAGTGCGCTTGCGGTCACTGGGTATTGTTTGCTATTTTTCGAGTTATTCCGCGAGTCGATTAGCTGATGGCTCTAGACGCAAAGAAGAAATACTGCAATTGTAATGTGTTTTGCTATCCTTCTATCGTTTATTTAAATTGATAAAAAATAAAGACTGTTAAATAGATAAAATAGATACAAATATAATTAGAATATTTAATTTTTCAGTATTTACGTTTCTAAAATGTAAAGCACATTATTCATAAATAGTCGATCCAATTTCTTCAATTTTAATACGTTAATTATTGCTACGTTGTCGCAGCTATGCCGAATGTCTCTTAATAAAATTATAGGTAGGTGCTCAAAAATTCGTCTAAACATGAGTGTAGATCGCGTCTTCCACCATCACGTGTCGGAGGGTATTTGCAATGATTTATTTCGCAGACGAGTCTGTCTGCCTCGTAACGCCCCGGTATTATGCGAGGGCGTATATGACTCCGAAGTTTCACGAGGATTCCGATATTTACTGCCTCGCGTGCCGGATAGAGTTCTTTATACCGATTTTACGTACCAGCTGTTGTGTTTCTATCCGTAACTCCGGACTTTTTTTTTTTTCGGGAAAAATGTGGGCCGCCGCATATCTCGAGAACGCTCTGCACATGACGGTTTACGAGGATCATCGTCATCGCGACGGACCCCTCCATCATATTTAGTTCTCTGTCAGTTACATTCCAACACGCAACTCCCACTGGGTGGTCGAATTAAACACGCGCGCGGTCCACTCGTGTCTAGTCTGTCTAGAGGTGGCTCTGCTGAAGGTAGCAGAATAATCGTTAATATAATGCCATGTTTCATCAGACAGATGCACGGATAGGGCAGCTCCGGTACGTACGCCGCGAAAACTTAAATCGAAAAATCAATTTATCAAGTATTATTTATTATGTTTAAGGAAAATGAATTATACTAGTAAAAAGTGTTTACTATTATAAAAAAATTAGAACTTCAAAATATTTATTTTCTTACATTTGGAAAAAAATTTTTAAGAAACCTTTGCGTTTTTGCCGTATCTTAAAAGTGATGGAATTTATGGCCACTTATGAGTGGACAATAAAATTGGACAAAGAATATAAGAGCTAACGACTTTTATTTTTGTGTGCTTTATTCTTTACTATCTCTCTATGTGTGTATTATGAAATAATCAATAACTCTTTACACTTCCTAAAGAGAGTCATTTTAAGTAAATTAGAATATTCCAGTCTAAATTAGAATATATTGTTGTGCCACTCGTAACACTGACAAATTAATTCAACTCACAACAGTTTCATCAATATTAAGACTAAAAAACTAAAATTACAACACATTAATAATATAACATAAAGACATATAATAGAGTGGTTGCAAGCAAGTTATCTCCACTTCTATTTTTTTTTCACTTTTGCTCGTAAATTCCCACGCGGCGCAAATATCGGAGTTAGCTGCTTTCTCTGTTTTTTTCGTTTCGTGTTCACAATTCAACATCTATCTTAAAATCAATTATATTATTTTAGAAAAGATATTAAATTAAAAACAATTATTACACACGGAAAGAACAATTTTGCCGAAACACATCTGAAAATAATTATGTTGAACTATTAAAATATAATTATATTGGACATTTAAGCTGGTTACTAGAATGTCACAATTTTTTGCAGCAGGATCATCATTCTTGAATGTTTTAGATAATAATTTTGATTGTCATAAACATAAACATAAAATTATTTTTTGATTTGTATCTAGCCAAATTTTTAAATATTACAGTAAAATTGTTCTTTCCGTGCACAGGTGTGTTACGCGTAGCTGCAACTTTTCTCATTTCTTTGGCTTTAGTCAACCGTTCGCGGGAGAGAATGTATCTGATGGCAGGAATATATCTGCGGTGGCGAAAGAATCGAAACACTATGGGTTTACGGCAAGCCATATGGTGAAATACCGGAAATCTGTACAGTCTTTTGTATACGATCTTATCCGTTTTCATGCTTGAACCCACCGACGCGGTATGCGAAATTTGGCGAACCAAAACAAAGATCAACGATAAAATTATCGCGGTTAGACTCTAAAGGATCAACGCTGTTATATATATATACGCGTTGGATTTATTTAGGATGAAAATAATCGAACTCGGAATAATTGGAGAACAGAGATGATAGTTTATTTGTATTTGCGATACAGACCAATTCAGTGCGGACTATTATTAGCGACTCTCACACCGGATCGATGCTCACTTTTTGAAACCTATCACATACGCAGCATTTACGTGTTTATTTATGATTTCGGGAGTGCTCGCGAAAGGCACGCTACCACAAAATATGATGCTGCGCGATAGAAGTTAACAGAAATATAATTGCTCGCAGTAACAGGATTGAACGATAATAAATACTAACATGGAGCTCTTTCGATTATTATCCGATTGATAATGCTTTATAAAGTGAGCTCGTTTTCAAATAGATGATTGGCGGTTTTTCAATGCAGACAGTTTGAATCAACTAATACGATTGGACGCAGCGAAATATACGGCAACTAGTAATTGGTAAATAAAGGTAACTGTATGTGTAAAGCGATTACATAGAAATTCTGTGTGACGATACTATTACGATATTTGATTTAATCAAACTCGATTGAATTATGTTTTAAGCGCAATACAATTTTAAGCACGAATTATTTCCTAATCTGAAAATAATAAAATTGAGAGAGAGAGAGAGAGAGAGAGAGAGAGAGAGAGAGAGAGAAAGAGAGAGAGCCACAGGAACGAGTACAATGTATACATTCGTTAATGAAGTTCTTCAATGCTTTTGCGGACGAATATATTTCACAACTGGAAAGCGCCGCGTCGAAATAAATTACGAGTATTTTTATCATTTAACCTTTAGTGCTTTTTGATGCTTTTTGCGATGAAGATTTTAATTAATGCACG